>NC_141857.1:8915794-9224544 GCF_024713525.1 Acromyrmex echinatior
ATTAATCAATGTTTATAATTTTCCGTATGTATCTTTATTTTAGTTTCAAAATTTTATATTTTTTATTGTACTATGCAGTATATTTTGTATAATTATGAGCTATTTATTTTTCATTTTTTATAAAATATAATAGGCGAGTCAAACGCCTGACTCTTATTCGCCATTATACTTCATATTATTTTTAAATTTGAAGAGTCCGTTAATTATAATTATATTATTTTTATTAAATTTATATTTGATTTCAAATGTAATGTCTAGTGCGTATATAAATTAGAAAAAGAGAAGAAATGATAAAAGGAAAAGAAAATGAAATAGAAGATTAGTGTGAAATAAGAAGGTTAATTGTGTATCTTGAAAAGTGAAAATTACAAAAATGAGCAAATTCACTAGAATATTTATAATTTCATTAATCAATATTTGATAAATTCGCTCATTTTTGTAATTTTTATGTCATTTCAAAATCGACCCTAAGGCCGGTTCTTTTGTAGCAATTGTAGCTCAACTATAATGTACATTTATTGTACTTAAAACAAAATAAATTAAGATATAATTCTTTAGTGAACAGAAAGTGAGATAAAAAGTTTTAGTGCAGTCTAATGCAGCTACGTAAAGTATGTCTATGATTGGTTACCTCCTTAACTCGCGCATATGCAGTTCAATTTCGTACACCGTGACATCAAAGGTGCTGATAGCAAGTTACGCTACTGTATGTACGCTACTGTGCTAGCACAATCATGAAAATTGGGAAAATTGCAAAGTGAGAAACTGGCCTAAGAAATAATTTTTATAATGTCCTTTTTTATAATTTCCTAACGTATTTTTCAATTTAATTTTTATTTTAAATTTAATATTCGAGCATAAAATAGCCCAAATCTGGCACAATTTTTAAACTAAGTTAATTACAAAAGTGGGAGGGGGGATAACTTATAGGTTACAGAATTGGAATACTCGAATCTCTTTGTCGAGTGACACGAATTGATTGCCTCAAAATGACGAATTAAGAAGCGTTCAATCAAGCTAGAGAGCCTCACAAGGAGAGTGGCAAACGACATCATGTGACCCGGTCTCTTTTGATTGGACGCGGTCATCAAATCTTCAAATTTATTCTAACCTATTTCTGCATTCACGGATGCAAAAATAAGTCAGAATAGATTAGAGAAGAGTTGAAAAAGTTGCAATTCATCATTTTACAACTGGTCAAGTGTACAAAAGTAATGCATATTATTAATCTTGGAAATATGTATCTTCCTCTATTGTACGTATATGCATGAAATAAAATTATGAATTTTTATATTTCAGATATTTGTGCATATTACAAAATGCCTGCCAGGTGCAGTGCTCCAAGATGCACAAACTCTAATAAAGAAGAATATTGCTGTATAAGATTTGACTAAGATCCTAAATTAAATCAAAAATGGAGTAATGCTGCTGGAATTCCTGATTGGAAACCTCCAAAATCAACTGTACTGTAGATATCAAAGCGTGCATGCAAATGTTTTATACT
Source organism: Acromyrmex echinatior (assembly GCF_024713525.1). NCBI lineage: Eukaryota > Metazoa > Arthropoda > Insecta > Hymenoptera > Formicidae > Acromyrmex > Acromyrmex echinatior. The sequence continues at coordinate 8,917,299 of NC_141857.1, forward strand.
ATAACTCCCGTAAACACCAACAAAAACATTGTAACATCAATGTTATAATTTCTCATTTAGTATCATTATATTAAATTCAATATAATGCGAGTCTATGTAACAATTACGTAGTTGTGTGAAAAATTATAACATATTGATGTTACGTTAATTATAGTTGATGGAACAGATATTTTTCTGTGATGTGTATCTCTTATTTTAGATTCATTTCCATTTATCAGAATTATTCTGCATTGGTAACAAAGAATTTTACGGAAAGATGTAATCGGTACACTCGCATTATATTGAATTTAATATATTGATATTGAGTAAGAAATTATAACATTGATCGATAGTCTAAAGGCTTAGGACGCTCGCACGGAATGCAAGAGATCCGGGTTCGACTCCCGGCCGAGACAATATTTTTCGCAATAAGTTTATTACAGTTTTTTTAAGATTAATTTGGGAAATTTGGGAGGATTATTAATATTTCAGATTGATTGCGTTGAAAGTCCGACAACCATATCGGCACGCAATTATCATTTCTGAAATTAATTCATTTATTATATATGAATATATATAATAGTTCAACATCTTAACATTCAGAATGTAGTGGTATTTAAAGTAATGTATATAACATTGATGTTATTTTTGTTGGTGTTGAGGGAGTTACAGTATAAAACATTTATATATACGCTACTAACCTCACATAGTACAGCTGACTGAAGTTTCTAATCAAGAATTCTGGCAGCATTAGGGTGCCTTTTCATGCAACGCTGAAACGTTTGTTTTCTAACGTCAAGAAATATCAAACTTATTATAACTTTTGTAATCTGTAGCGAACAAACAATAGATTTCTGCTATGTATCACTGTGTTATTTATTTTGGAATTTTAAATTCAACATATTTGATAATTATTTAGAATATTCTATCCCTTCTAAAATCTTAATAAAAATATATATTATCGTTTAAACAATCAATTTTGCAAAACAAAAAAACATTTTTTAATAATGTAATTTTTTTTCGCTTATGCTATGAATCACGTATTCAATTTAGCGCTATCACGGCTATATTAAGGCATGGGCCTTAATGGATTAATCTCTAAAGTCTCCAACTTTAACTGAATAACTCAATTCACGCTGAACGCCGCGTTTTTCTGCCAGATTCTTTCGTTTTGAGTGAAAACGCATCGAATAAGTATATTAAGATTTTAAGTGGGGTGGTATATTCTAAATAATTATCATTTTATATTACAAGAATTAGCCGGCTAACTCTGGAAAGTTGGATAGAAATGAACTTTTTAGCATCACCATATGGCGAATTCGACATACATGCACTGACTCTGCTTTAGTGCTGCCCTGACATGGTGCAAGTGCAGAACCACTTTAGTGCTATGCCAAATTGCACTGTCAAGAAACGTCAGTGCAACATTTCTTGAACTCGTTAAGTTCATTCGGTTGGTCCGAACATAAATTCAGCAAATTTACACTGGGCCAGTTTTCATTTGTCGAATACGACAATATTAACGCACTGATACAATACGTAAAGCCAGTTAGCACTGAAAAAGTTCGCATAAACAGTGCGCACTAACTAGTGCAGTCTCCCAAATTCACTAATAGATAAAATTATATAGAGTGAACAAAATGAGCGTCAAGCGTTTTAGCACCTTTAATCCATTTTTATTTCAATTTAGGATCTTGATCAAATCTTGCAACAATATTCTTCATTAGAGTTTGTACATCTTGGACCACTGCACTTGATAGGCATTTCGTAATATACACAAAATACAGATATCTGAAATGTAAAAATTTGTAGTTTTATTTCATGTATATATGTACTATAGAAGGTGTATATTTCCAAGATTAATATTGTAATATTTATCACTTATAAAGACTTAAGCGGTTGTAAAATGACAAACTGCGACTTTTTCAACTCTAGATTCTAATCTATTTCTGCATCCGTGAATGCCCTATGGAGCTCTGATGACCGTGTCCAATTAGAGCAGACTGGATCACATGATGCAGTTTGCCACTCTCTCCCTGTGAAGATTTCTAAGTTATCCATAAAGACGAAGGACAGATCTTCGACTATCGGGTAATTTTTTCTTTTCGATTAATATTAGGTGTTGGAATTAATTCGTAGCGTTTTACAAGTGATGGGAAGTACTTTCATTAATGTATTTTTTAATGCTCATGTGAAATAAATAACATTTTTTCATTAAAAACGCTACGAATTAATTCCAACACCTAATAATTAGCAATAAGTTATAATTATCAAACTGCATTAGGTGAATAAAAATTATTCATTCTCGAGGAAGAAAATATGTTTGACATTTTTACATGAATTAACTCATTATTATTTTTCATAAATGACTAATGTATTATCAAGAAATACAAGATAGATTATCTTTTTTTTTTCTCTGAAAAGCGTTGTCGTAATTTGTGATAAATTCAATCAGTACACACTTATGCGATTATAGCTGATGTACGCTGTTTGTACCGCTTGCGTTCTTTCCCAATAAATTTTGCTGCAAATATTTATACATTCAGTTTCATTTCAATTTCCGTCCTTATATTAATTTTTCGCAGGATTTCCTTTCTATTAGCGAAAGTGCGTTGGCTCACTCAAGAGCTGTGCCATTTTCAATTCAAAAAGTCGATTTCATCTTTCGCTACGATTAATAGTAATGTAGTGGATGACTCAACTAAATTTTATCTTTTAATTTATCTCTCGAAGATATGCGACGGTGACAGTAACGAAAGCAGATCAGATTCCATACATATTACGAGCTTTTATCATCGATTCTAATTCTAATTCAGATAAATGGAAGGACAATACGATTCGGTAAAGTAGCATGCGCGCGTGCAAGCACATTCGTCGTGCTCAAGTTTTCACGCATATGCGTGCGTGTTCAACTGATTCTACACCGTCATCAACAGCGGGTCATCGTCCTCTTCTTCCGCTCACCTCTCGTCCTCCATCCATTCCACGTAGCACGAAAGTAAAGCATTTAAAGAGCACGAACAAGTGCCACGCATTATATGATACGTGAAGTGGAGAACCGTTGCACGCACGAGTATGACAGAAATGTGTTTTCCCATTGCGACAGGAGCACACAAAATTTGCGCGTGCGAATCTTTTCCCGATATACAGTTCTATGCACGAGAATCTCTCCTACTGCAATTCATTCATCGTGAGTATAAGTAGGTCGATCGTTGATGATGATGGAAGCATAAACAGCCGCATTTTAACGTGCGGCCACATCATCTGAACGCAAACAACGCGAAAATTAATTGTGCCACACGGAACAACTTTCATTTTATTGTCAAGAGGGCTGGGAAAATTCATATGAGTGCCTCCGGTAATATCTGTTTCACTGTCACTAATATCTGTTTATCTGCAATGTACAATGGAATGGAAATTGTTTTCCGCTCGCCGTTTATCCAAATTAACGAGACAAAAAAGAGAAAGAAATAGACGGGCTAAAATAATTCCTCGCGGAATTATTCGAGAATCAATAGGAATTACCGAACAATAGCCGGCATTACTAGACATTATTATGTCTTACTAGACATTAATTAATAATATCATTTTAATTTGTTTAATATTAATTATTTTATTATAGTACTATATCATATACAGGGTGTCCGGAAAATCGAGGTCCATACTTCGGAAAGTGATTCGGAAATCAAAAAAAAAGAAAAAAAAGCTATATAAACATAGGAAATAAGTCGTTTACGAGTTTTAACCACTTTTATGTTAAAAAATTGAAATTTATTTTTCATAATTACAATCTTAAGTCAACAATATTATTGGGCGCATTTCTGTAAACTATTGACGTCTCCCCATAGATAAAAATCAAGTAGATTCATATCTGATGATCATGGGGGCCAATTAGACCTCTACGCCCTATCCATCTCTGGCCATAATTTCGATTCAAATGATCTCTGGCTAATAATATTGCTGACTAAAGAATGATCCATGGATTCGAAGAAATAAGGAGGGATCCAAATGTTTTTCAAAGAGTTCGGAATTTCTTTGATAGAAGAATGAGGGCCTGCATTTGTGCTTAAGGTCATTTTGAACATTTCATTTAATTTCTATTTAATCTGTTTACGTTTCTAAAATTAATGCAGTAACCGTATTTACAAAATAAAAAAATAAAAAATAAAAAAAATTTTAGATAAAACATGTTATTTATGTGACATAGTTATTTATGTGAAATAAATTATGATTGTAATTATGAAAAATAAATTTCAATTTTTTAAACAGTATAAAAGTGATTATAACTCGGAAACGACTTATTTCCGGATCTATGTTTATATAGCTTTTTTTCCTTCTTTTTGGCTCCCGAATTACCTCCCGAAGTATTGACCTTGATTTTCCGGACACCCTATATACTATATATTTATTATATCTTATCAATCAAATTATTTGTTCAGATTTGGGACATTACTGGAAAATTATTTATCGCTCGAATCGAATATATAGGTAATGTTATTCGCAATCGTGTCTTTAAGTTAGACTAACTTATACATCAGTTTAGCTATTGCATGAAAAATCAATAAACAATATAATATATTATAGCTTCGGTGATCTAAAAGCTTAAGACACTCGTCCGGAATGCAAGATATTCAGATTTGACTCTCAACCGAGGTAATAATATTTTTCGCAATAAGAATTAATTATTTACAGATTTTCACTCAGCATTAATTTATTAAGATTGTTCGAAGATACAAAAAAGCATCAAATTGTTAAAATTGCTAGTCAATTTAACTCGTGATATTACTGTGATAGTTTAGTAAAGTTGGCGTTTCAAGACCAAAAAATCATTTCGGCGCGAGTTTCAAAGGCCTACATACGTAGTATATAAATTTACATAGAATCATATAAACATTTAAGATCCAGCTAGACCGTTTAAGGTTAATTAATTATTATACATTAATTTTTATAGTTTGTAATAAAATCAATAAAATATCAATATTATTCAACGCGTTTTTGCATGAAACAAAAGAATTTGGTAGAAAAAAGCATCGCTCTGCTCCACGAATTAAGATATTAATTGTTAAAATTGACGACTATTTAAGAAATCTGTCACAGTCACTCAACACAGGGCATTGCTAGGACATTATAGGAATTACATAAAAAATTCTACAATAACGCCCCGTAATTCCCTCCGCGGTTTACCCATCGATGACCGAGAATGTTTGTCTCTCCGCGATTGATGTCGAATAACTTGTATTCAATATTTATTGACAAAATTTCAAAGTATAACGCGTTGCATAATGTATTTGCAAAAGTTCGGTTTCTTTAATATTTCGTTTTCATAAAATATGACGCATACGTACGTAATTAATTATATTAACATATGCCAAATTAATTATATAAAATTCCATTCGGTTAAAATTTCAGTCGATTCACTAGTGCAAAGTATTCTCATATTTTGTAGCAGTAAATTCTCTCATATTTAATTATTGCAATTTTTCATTACTTTTCATTTAATTATATCAATCCCATTAAAGAAAAGATTTATTTTGTTCTAGTCACGTTAAACGATTCTCGCGTTTTTCCGGTTGCAAAACCTCTCTCTTTCTCTTTCTCTTTCTCTTTCTCTCTCTCTCTCTCTCTCTCTTTCTCTCTCCCGCGCGCGCGCATACGCACGCACGCACGCACGCATTTTTCACATCGATAGGTATATTCTCTCAAGGACAATCTCGTCAAGGAGAATTTTTCCAAAATGAATCACCGTCTCTTTCATTCTCTGTTACAGGTGAAGAACCTCTCTCTTTATGCGACTCGCCATCGTATTTTCAACTCGTACATTTATATTTCTATGGCCCAGTTCTTCATTATCTGGTTAACTTAATTAAATTGAAATTTGACACCTGATGTTTTATACATTTACAATGGGCTTCATCTGTGATGATGTCACGGATAAGCCTAACAAATTGACCAGGTAATGAAAAATCGGGTTTAAATCTCAGCAGAAGGAATGGAGTATCCTCTATCGTCCATGCACATCCCGTACATAATCTCAAAGATGTATGTTATTCTCGTAATCTTTGTTGCATTTCTTAGCAGAAAATAGAACAAGAAATAAAATAGAAGGCCGAATTCGGAATGGCATCTGCAGCAGGTTTGTGAGCATGCGAGAAGGCACAACAGCATCAGTCAACTCGATATTCTCATATTGCGCGACGGATTGGATACGACAAGTGCAGAAACAACTTGCATTAAACGGAGAAAGGCGATTTCTTTATTTCCTATAAGCATTCCTGCTATGTGACTCACGCCACTTCTGCGCTCACCAATTCAATCACGGGTCCGTTTGTCGATACAAAGGGGAAATCATTATCTTCCTTTCTTTCTTTTTTACGCAGTAACAAGAGAAACACTCGTCGAGATGCTCTTAAGGCGAGGGGCCGCTCGCCTCGTCTGCAGAGGCGTGAAATGACAAGAGCACGGGATATATCATATATCGCGAGAATGGAACGCCTGTATGCTGCTTTCTTATATCAAATACGAAAGTTTCCCACGTGTATAACGCAAGCATGGGCTTAGATTTCTAAGACGGGACGGGAATCGGATATGAGACCCGCGATAACACGCGATAAAACGGAAACGTAGACCTTGTGGTATATAAACGTACTGTATAGTCCTGACAGATAAGAGTTACGGATTACTAACGGGAAACACGATAACGAAAGCATACACGAAAATTAGACGCGCCACCATCATGTGAATACAGTTGTGGAATATATCGTTAAGCAATACCTATCGAGAAATGGCATTCTGTAGATACTTGTTTCATTTTATATCGCGACATTCACAAAAGTTCTTGTAGCCCCATGAGTTATAAATAAATAAATAAAATAAAGAGATCAATAAAATTATCTATCGAGACGATGCAATGATAAAGAGTATTCGCTCTCGAACAATTATTGTATATAATCGTTTTTCCTATTATTTTAATAATTTTTCGAGGATTATAACAGTAACAAACGATTGTAATAACAAATTATATTAAATTGTAATACAAATTATTATAATTATGCAGCTCTAATCTCTTCCATTTATTTGGTTTTCTGATAACTCCAAGAAATTTTCAAATTATTCAAACCGATTGGTTATTCATGCACGACATTGTCATCGTGAAACAAAATATATCAGAAAAAATATCAAATGGATTCAATAAATTTTAACATTATATCAAAGATAACATTCGTGCACAGAAATTTCAGATGCGTTGTATCCTTTTCGCGAAAATATCACATGCCATTTTTTATTTTCCATCGTTTTGACGCATACTCGTTAATTTAAAATATTACAGAAAAGGTCGTCACGCCACCGTGAAATCGATAATTGATGAATCGTGCATTCAAGCTGGTAAACGTTACACGTTACAATAAAAAAAAAATAACACAGTTAAGCCAGAAGAGTCTTATTATTCAGTCAAAGTGAATCTTGATATTTGATAATATTTTTGGCGTAAAATATATATTTTCCAATTCATGCAAATTATCTGCCAATTACACCGCGTGCAATAAATTTTGATTACTTTCTGTTTCTCAACAAGTAATGGATATAGTACTTTTTACACTAAAAAAAAAAGGTTTTCAAAAAATTCCATCACTCTTTTATTTGTAGTAACTTTGCTTTGAATTTCGTATGTAATAATGTAAATTTGTATTATATGTAATATATATATAACATACGAGGATCGTTTAAAAAGTTTTGAATCTCAACATGAAAATGGCATTACTCATCGAAACCCATTCTGGTATTACAATCGTACATGTTGTAAGATACCTGTGAAAATTGTAGCCATTTTGGATGCTCAGTTGTTGTTTGAAAGTCATTTGTGCTAGTCGATGTCAGTGTTTTCGTTTTGATGAAAATCTGTGTCCTCCGAGCCTAATTTTGAGCCTAGGAAACAGGAAAAATTCGTTGGAGATCAGATATGGTGAATATGATGGGTAGTTCAAACCGCAATTCATAAATTTTTGTTATGGCGATCGTCGATATTCGACTTTCTCCATTTTTACAAAAACACTGACGTCGACATAGCACAAATGACTGTCAAACAACAACTGAGCGTTCACAATGGCTACAATTTTCACAGATATCTTTCAAAGCATGTATGATTGTAGTAACAGAATGAGTTTTGACGAGTAATGCCATCTTCATGTTGAGACTCAAAACTCTTCAAACGATCCTCGTGTATTATAGCTGTAAATTACACTAATTTACAAGATTCCTGTTTAGTTATTGTGTATTTTACTTATAAACTTAAAGAAAGAAGTAAATGGTTTAAATTTGTAGTTTTTTTCTAAAATAAATCTTCGAATCTTCTCAAAAACTGTGGCTGATGAAATCTAATCTTATGTTCTTTTTTAACAAGTAAAAACATATACACAACAATTACCATTGAAATGTTGAGAAACAGAAACCTTGTAAAGTTCTAACACAATTTCGTTATTTGTTGATTTTAAAATACAAATCTAAATTAAAGATAAAATCGTAATATCACATTGATAGAGAATTGTAATAATAATACATTGCAAAGAATTTATACAGGGTATCTCAATAACTATTACCACCTGAAATATCTTCTAATCTATAAGGTGTAGAGAAAAATTTATATAACCAAACGAATGACTTGGACATTATGGACATGTGAGCTAATTATACTTGTATCATTCTTGCTGAGGAGGACTCCAAAGAGAGTCGAAACGTTCAAAATAAAGAAGACATCAATCCAATATCTGAGTATTGATTGTTCACTAAATAATTGCGCCATTTATCGTTGCTGACTCTCATTAACTATTATACTTATCTTTTTTTATTGTTTAAAGTTCGAGAATCCCAATATAATTATTATTATTATATAACCAAAATTACACAATGTAAAGAGTTATCATATGGTGATAATAATTTTGTCCAGGTGGAAACGCTTTCAAGGTCAACTTCGTTTTTTTTTAAATCGAATTATATGAATCTTTTTACATAATATGATTTCTCTAATAATTATTCTGCATATAAAAGTATTAAGATAATGGTATCGACAAATCAATAGTTTACGAGGTACATCTTATTCGGGCATATATATTAAAATATTAAATAAACACAAACTATTAATTTTTTGATAATCACACCTTAATACTTTTATGAACAGAATAATAAAATGAATTAATTAGTTAGTTGCTTTAAAAAAATATGTATGCAAAACAGTTGCTTTAAAAAATATATATGCAAAATGGATAATTTTTTAAATAAGCAACACTGAGTTTTCTTTCCACCAATTGATTCATCTCATTATTCTGTTCATAAAAGTATTAAGATACGATTATCAAAAAATTAATAGTTTACAAATTATTTAACATTTTATGTCAATATATGCCACACAATAAGGTGTAAAATATCTCATAAACTTTTGATTTGTCAGTATTACTATCTTACTTTTATATGCAGAATAATTAGAGAGAAATAATATTATGTAAAAAAAATCATATAATTCCATTTAAAAAAACAAAGTTGACCTTGAAATCTCCAAAGCGTCTCCACTTGGACGAAAATTATTATATCATACGATAGCCCCCTTTATACCTTGTAATTTTGGTTATATAAAATTTTCTCTACACCTTATAAATTAGAAGATATTTCAAGTGGTAATTGAGTTATTGAGACATGTATACATATATGCAAAGAAGGAATAGTTGTACGATTAAACATATGAGAAATAACATAAAAAATATCGCACAACTATCCCGATGTAACATCGAACTTGATGTAAATTGCAGAACGAAATACTCACTTTGTAAACTTGGCCATACGTTCCATTGCCGACGACTTCTATCAGCTCAAAGATCCCAGCAGGTTCCTGAAACACAAACGAATTAATTAATTCTTGAGATGTAAAACGCTCCTTTTTGTCATTAAAGAAAAACATTGTCGATCTGATGAAAATTTCTCCTCCGATTATCGTCAACGAAAGAGCAAATGAAAACTTGCTCAACTCCTCGAAATAGAATGAATAAAAATAAAATTAAGTCGAAGTAAAAAGGAAGAGACAAAGAGATTATTTGTGCAGGCGATCTGAAGAAAATAAAGAACGCATTTTGAGCTCTTAGTTGAACGACAGAACCCACGGATCGATATATTAAATAGGTATAAATAGAAAACGTCAGTGCGAGCAGATTCTGGTTAGGCTAGCCTTGTGTTTTGTGTTATCCTTTCTGCACTTGGAATAAAATTAATTAGAGATCTGTTTTCTATGGTTCACAACTATAGTAGATATGAATACTTTTGGACCTTAAAGTTAGATAGGTATACATATGTTTGATATTTGCCGAAAGCGAGAAAGAGAATTCTAATGTCTAGTGCAGGAATAAAAAACAAAACTTGGATGTTAAAGGAAAAGTTCAGCCGCAAGCAGCAATTTTTTATTCTCACGTGAACTACGCCGTTTATTTTTTAATAATGTAATGATTCGTTATATGTCTCAAATAAACATAGTTAAGACAATAATAAAATATATGTATTAATTCAACAGCCTCTCTCAAGATTCAAACCAAAAAGGACATTTATAAAAGAGTAAATACGGTATTAAAACAATACGTATATTAATGTAACTTTAACGGTCGGCCATCTTCAAGCCATCTTCAGCTAACTTGTATAATTCTAGTTGATACGTTCAGTCAAAGTACCACAAAAAGAAAAAAATAGTTATTGAATAGTTGCTGAATGGACTTGGACATACTCATATGCATGCAAAAATCTGGTGCGAAACGAGACCGTGCCTGACATAATAAAATTCGACAAACAAAATTATAGTCAGCTATCTTAAAAGCTAATCGTGGCGTTAGATAGCACAAATCTTTCGTCGAAAAATACAAGAAACGGAACGCAACAAATCGCGAGCGATAGAAGAAGGTATTTAAATCATTTTAGTATAAACTTAAGGAAACTAATTGATGCATTTTCAATATCAACTTTTTTCTTTCTTTTTTCGCTTGTTTTTTTATCTGACACATTACAATTGTCCTAGCTCTTTGCTCGTGCATTCTTAAAGATGATATTTCGGGATCGATTATCTCCCTTGTACTGTACCTACTTACTCGACTTTTTTTTTCAGAAATGATGGGACGGAGAGACGTAAAAAGTCTGTGCTTGCAACGAGATTCAAGATACGGTGAACGTGATGCTACAAGCGCTTTAAAGCATTTGTTTTTTAATGGGTCAGTTTGTAAAATTCTTTCTTCTAATTGGTCCATTAAACGCTTCAAAGCATTTGTAGCGAGACTTTAACCAGTCTATTCTTATATTTGAGATTGTCTTAACTACAATCTTAAAATGTCATAAGCCAATAAGAAGATCGTGTTAGCATCTTAAGATATTATTTAAGACGGTTTTAAAATGAGAACAGACTATGAATACCGTGTGACGCCTAAATCTCGTGTGACGTCTGTCGAACTGTCAACAGTGTCGCCAGAGTGAAAATACGATCGGTAAATAACATGTTCGATCCATTTAGAGTCTTTTCGAGCAAGAGTTTACGGTGGAAACCATTATTTGCGACCATCAATCATCCATAATATATTGTCACTGGGCCTGGAAAGATCAGTTGTCAATGATGGGTGTATGAATGCATCGAATCGCTCGACTTTTTTCGATATTAGGTGAAACTCATAACAAGGGAAAAAATAAGAAGGAAGGACTCAAGTGTGAGGAATGTCGGTTCCTCCTCCTTCTCTTCCACCTCCTCTTCCTCCTCTTCTCCTTCTTCTTCTTCTTCTTCTCCTCCTCTTTTTCGTCCTCATCGTCGTCGGTTCTCGCGAGGTTAATCAGCTCGTGTGAGCGGACAAGATGATTAATCAGGTGGGTCCAGAGAAAAGAGCCACGCGATGAAAACAGACAAGAGAAGAAAAAGAGAAACACATGCAGCCGGGAGCGAATCATTTTCATATCTACAATGTATACGTACCTTCAGAGCGTTCAGGTCAATGTCGTCGAGCGAGCAGTTGACGCTCGGTGCCAAATTATGCGCCATCTTGATACGCCACTTGCGCTACCTCCCGTTGTGTCTTTCGCTCGTTGGAGCTCACTCCGAGAACACCGTATCAACGATTCCAACACTCGTCGTTTTTATGCTCCCTTTTCTTGCGACTGCTTATTACCTCCTTTCTCTTTCTCTCTTTTCCCTTTGGAACCTTATCTCCTTTTCCTACGGCTCGCCGCTTACCAGAACCAGACGAACATACAAGGGCAGGGAAAGGAAAGAGCGAAGAAATAACGCAGCTTTATGCCGTTTACACCAGTACTATGGAGATACGAGGAGCATCGAGGAGCATCGAGAGAAGCACCATAGACGAGAGCAGCGCATAGCTCAAGGAAAGGGAAGGGAAGGAAAGGGAAGGGAAGGGAAGGGAAAGGAAAGGAAGGGGGAGGGAAGGGAAGAGGGAGGGAAGGGAAGGGAAGGGATCCTGGCCAAACAAACTACGCGCGGCGGCTACGCGAACGCTTATCGAACTGCGGCTTTACGCGCGACGACGATCTTGCAAGGTAGAGCGGCAACGGTGCAGCACATGGCGCGCACGAAACACTGAGAATCAAAAAAGTGAACCTAACAGCCTGTCGAATCAAGGAGACCAAGAATACGTCACGCCGGAGGAGGCCGTCTAGCGGTCAAACCGGACAGCGTCGCGCCTCCATCGCGTTTCGTTCTCCCTCCCTCCCTCCTGCCCTCTCTCGCCCACTCACGACTTTTTTGCTCGCACACGACACGAACGCGAAGCGAAGGGTGCGCCGACTACCGAGTTCGATATAGCGCGTTCTCTCTCGATTTTACGTGACAAGTACGCTAAAAAAGATGTCAAGTGTATAACGCCGCTGCTGGATCACTGATGATATTGATATCATATAAAGGATGCGGGAATCGAGGCGAATCACGAATCGAGCCGATTATCACGTTCTACGTCTCTCACGTTCATCGACAATTGCAACCACTGCAACCATGCAAACCATGCAACTGCACTGTCGTGCACCGCCGTGTTAGTGCCGTCGCGAACGCAGATCGCAGATAGCGCACGCCTTTCTTCCCTCTCTTTCAAATTTGCACCGTCTCTGTCTATCTATCTCTGCTGTTCGCAGCTCGCACTACCAGACGCGCCCGCTGACGTCAACCGCTGGGTTAAAGCAACATGGCGACGGAGGACCGTGACCACATTTTAAGGTGCCTTTTCATCGACGCTGAAACGTTTGTTTTCTGACGTCAAGAAATATCGTATTTAACCTAATCTTGTAATCTGTAGCAAGCTTAGAGTATATAGACATGAAGGGAGCGTTGCCTGTACCTCCTGTGGCCCAAATGTGTGTCCAAGATGCGTGTGAGAGAGAAAGATTACATGGGATTACTTTCGTCCTCTATGCGCATGTGCCAACGTTACAGACACTATAGTTAGTATAGTATGTTTATTATAAAGTATAATTACTGGGATTTCCAACAACGTATTGTACATACACAGGTGACACAATTGCTGGATTCACACTGGATCCAACGTACGTCGTATGACGCACTGCAACCAATCAGAAAACAGGATTTTGCTTCATATCATCGATATGAAATAAAATTCTGCTTTCATTGGTTGCAAAACATCATACAATGCACGTCAGATCCAGTGTGAAGCCAGCATGTGTCTAAGGCCATTCTACCTTGATCGTATCATAGACCGTAGTCGCAAGTCACGAGCTTGTTGCTTCAGCCAATCCGATACTTCAATTTTTATGCTTCGTCGCATGATGCTTACGATGCTTCCAACGCTACGATCAACGTAAAATAGTCTTATGGCACTAGTTTCCACCAAGGGTTTAATCCGGATCAGAATGTAAGAACCAATCAATCACAATCGAATATTCCCCTGTTACAGTCGAACGACAGTAGTTGGTCACAATAAAAAGCTATTGTAAGTACGAGCGTGTAAAATATTGGGTCATCTAAAAAGTATCCGCGGTTTTTTATCACTAGATGTGTGTTGATGGTCATATATCTAGTGACAAAGTACCGCGGATACTTTTTAGATGACCCAATACAATATAAGAATAGAATGGTAGAAGAAGAAAAGTCTCTAGAAGAAGAGAATCTGAACATTCGGGATTCCGCATGATTGGTGCACGTGACTTGTGCCCTCACAATAGCAGCACCAATACAGAATCTTGCTTATTCGGCGCGAACGGAGGAAAATTAGAATTGAAGTACATCATACTCGGAATTTATAGTAATATTACAAAAGTAATGATTGATGTATGTGTATTTCCTAAAAAATTGAGAAATATACCTTTGGAGTAGATTTAATGTACAGTCACAGAAAAGTTGCAACACTTTTTTTTCGATGGGTTTCGGAATGTAACTTACTCACCAAGTGATTGGTTCTTATTTGTGGATCCATAAATAAGAATCAATCGCTCGATGAGCAAGCTCCATTCTGAAACCCATCGAAAAAAAGGGTTGCAACCTTTCTGTAACCGGCTGTACATACATATTATGCAATATATGTAATATACATTGATTGTGTCCTAAAATTCATTATTACTATTAAAAATATTTAGTATACACGTGATATATGCCTATAAAGCCTCGTCTAAAATAGTCGCACAGGTTGTATCGCATGTCGCGAGTAGTAGCATCGCAGGAAAATTTGTCGCATGCCGCAAGAGTATCGCTAAATGAGCGTTTACAATAGTCACGTTGTTTGCATGCAATTCGACAACAAATTCTGGACATCAACTTGCTATGTGATTAGCTGAGTTTATGCGACACGCCTGTCGCAGAAAATTGAAGTTGGCTCAACTCCGACAAGAGTCTTGCGACTATACAATCATGCGATTATATGCGACACTTCTGCGACATTTCATACGACATGCAACACAGCTTGTATATGCGACTATTGTAAACGAGACTTCAGGTTTATTGTTTTTCAAACTTTTTGCATTTTTCGCATCTCGATTCATCTTTTTTTTTCTTCTATTCGCATTGTATGAAAAAAGTTGAACCGTGCAAAAAATTCAACTAAAAAAAATTATTGTTTTTCAACGTCAGCAATAAATTTTGAAATGCAATTAATGTGACGTAATGCAGTAAAGACGGAAGTTAATAAAGTTGTTAGCAAAGTTGTTAATAAAGTTGTTAGTAATGCAATAAGGACTGTTTTGACAAAGTTAGAGCATCCGGATATACAACTTGGCATTTTTTTATCTACAAAAGTAATTACTTAATGTTATTTTAAAAATTTTTTATATTGAAATATATTTACAATATAATAATGTTTCAAAATAAATATTACTCATTATTAATAATTATAAATAATTATAGATTATAATAATTATAATAATTATATTTAATTATCTATATAATTATTATTATAGATAATAATTAATAATTATAGATGTAGATAATAATATAAATATTAAAAATAAAAAATAATATTTATAATATTAGGTGTTGGAATTAATTCGTAGCGTTTTACAAGTGATGGGAAGTACTTTCATTAATGTATTTTTTAATGCTCATGTGAAATAAATAACATTCTTTCATTAAAAAACGCTACGAATTAATTCCAACACCTAATATAAATATTAAATATGCATTATTATTAGGTGTTGGAATTAATTCGTAGCGTTTTACAAGTGATGGGAAGTACTTTCATTAATGTATTTTTTAATGCTCATGTGAAATAAATAACATTCTTTCATTTAAAAACGCTACGAATTAATTCCAACACCTAATAATATATACAGGGTGATCCAAAAGTATGGAAACGGCCAAATAACTGTGGAGGAATGCACTTTGGGGAAAAAAGTTTCAGAAAAAAAAATCTTAGATTTTTTTGCTGGCTATTCAATCGTGACCTAAGATTTGACCTTGACCGTGACCTTGAATGTCATTTCAAAGTCAAATTTACTTTTTTAAATAGGAACACATATTTTTGACCACAGGAATGGAAACAGCGGAAAATTTTACGTCCACCTGTGACTTTGATCATGACCTTGACCATGCCCTTGAAGGTCAGTTCAACGTCAAGTTGACATTGTCAATGGAAATTCCTGTAAATTGGTATCTAGGGGTTTTCGGGGTCACTGATTACGAATCTGAAGTCCGTTTTCAAAAATTGAAGATGGCGGATCCAATATGGTGGACGAATTAAAAAAAAATTATTGAATTTTCCTTTAATTTGAATCTAGAAATGTTTTGTGTTGCTGATAACGTTTAGGATCTGCTATACCTGAAAAAGTAAGGTACACCCAGGATGTGCCACGGGGAGACTCCTAAGTACGATTTACATCCCATTTTTTTTTAACTTTTTTATTTTATTGTTTTTTTTTGGTTTTTAAAATTTTTTTGTTTTTTTGTTTTCTTTTTATTTTTTATGATGAAGTGAGCACCCAGCCAACTAAGACAAGATGAAGTGATTGAACTGACCTTCAAGGGCATGGTCAAGGTCATGATCAAAGTCACAGGCGGACGTAAAATTTTCCGCTGTTTCCATTCCTGTGGTCAAAAATATGTGTTCCTATTTAAAAAAGTAAATTTGACTTTGAAATGACATTCAAGGTCACGGTCAAGGTCAAATCTCAGGTCACTATTGAATAGCCAGGAAAAAAATCTAAGACTTTTGTCTGAAACTTTTTTCCCCAAAGTGCATTCCTCCACAGTTATTTGGCCGTTTCCATACTTTTGGATCAACCTGTATTAATATATTAATAATTATATAGTAGATATAAACACATCAAAAATATTAGTTATTTAATTTTTATTTCGAACTGTATGGCTATTATATATACTATTATTACTCATCACAAATTGATGTGTATTAATAAAAAAAAATCCACGTCACTTATATGACACACAACCAAACAAAACACACACACGCCTACAATAAGGGCTCCGCAGCACAATAAAAAGAACAGGGAACAAAGAACAGAGAATAAGAATTTCAACCTATCAGAAATAATATATATTATGTAGATATTTTCTTTTTGACTCTTGAACAGTTCAATATGTTTTCCAAGTCTTGGATTCCACAACTTAACTTATTGTTAACATAGAATCTGGAAATTATGTGTTCAATAAGTTCGACTAATTTTTGTAATAAAAAAACGACAATTAAAACGACAATTGGCTTTTGAATTATTTGACATGATTTTATGGACTAAAAAAATTTTTGTAACAATAACCTAAACAATAACCTAAGCGTCAAATACTTCGAAAATATAATTGTAATCGAGCGTGTAAAATGTTCTATCTCATTATGATAACGTGAATAAAATTTATGCGAAATTAGGTGTTCTCAACATTATGTAAGTCATAACATATTAATTTTGTAATACTAAAGATGGCCTGATATAAAGCCGAAACGTCTATATTATTGTCTTGTTTTTATTCTAGTGTAATCTATTAAAATATAAATATTTCGCTGCTAACAGTTTGCTCGTGGTGTATGCCTTTTTAATCACATTGTTTTAATATATTATGGAATACACAGTTTCTGATAGGTTGAAATTCTTATTCTCTGTTCTCTGTTCCCTATTCCTTCTATTATGCGGAGCCCTTTACACACATATTTAACCGCCATTTTGAGGGCATTTTCGCTGAATGTCCAGACTTTCTTCTTCTAGAGACTCTATAGGATGGAAGATTGCGGGTGTTTTCCATCTACAACACAGCGATCACCTCATTTGTTTAACATTGACAACAAGGATGTAACGATTTGCCGTGTTATACCGTGAGTGAAATCACACAGTGCGGAATAGGACTGCGGAATAGAGAAAGAGTCATTGAAACAACCACTCAGCGCTATTCCACATTTGATGTTGCGGAATAGCGAGTGCGTCATTATTCTTGTAATAAACCGTCGTATTTTGAGAGGTTAAAATAATTTGATACTGATTGATGGAATTGCATAATATCGAGACGAATGAAGCAAAATGAGAAAATCTGAGTGCATAAATATAGATACCAAAATCAACAAAAAAATAATGATGCATTACGTGCCCTTTTCCGCATTTTTCCATCACGCTGATGCAGAAAAATGATAGTAAATGCGTTAAAACAGTTCAAAAAATTGTTATGAGATTATAAATATTAATTGTAAAACATTAAATACTGCAACAGTGATAATTGTTTTTACAATTTGAAAAATTATATTTCATTTTAATAAGCAAATTATTAGCATGAAGTTAGTAATTTTTAAATTATATTCACGTTGGATACATCTTTGACGCATCATGTGAACATATCACATTTGCATGATGGAAAAGTTCGGAAAAGCGCTGATTGATTGCTTTAATGACGCATTCTGTATTCCGCAGTCCTATTCCGGACCGTGTGATTTCACTTCTGTGTCTCTTGTTGGATAATAATTTTATACGTAGATACAATTTTTTTACATTAAAATTCAGATGATCCAGATGACTTATGTATTTCTTATTTCGTAGCTATGTGTAAAATGAATATACTCTAAAGCGCCAACCGAAAATTAGCAACCATAACCAGAGTATTCGATTATGCTTTTCTGCTGTGTCTAATTGTGCCGTGGCGTGTCGTTGTTGGAAAGCACCGCGTCCGATGCTGTTTCGATGTGTGTCGCCTAAAAGCCTTGATGGAAAGTAGAAAGCCTACAATCAGAGGGACGCCACACGGGTATCACTTGTGATTGGTCCGCCATGTTTTAGCCATTCCCGTCAGTTTTTTAAATTATTTTCTATATTTTGAATTCATATTAAAAAATGCTCAAAAATTGTGACAAATTAAAAAATGATAATAAATAAATATTGTATATAAAATAATAAAACTTTTACATATATTATTTATTATAAAATTTCATTTATTTTGTACTATTGTAATATTGTACATTTTGTAATATTGCATATTACTTTATACAAAACGTTATTTATTGCACATTATTTGCTCTATTAAATCCGCTAGTTTATTATTCATTCTCTGTTCCTACATTTAGGAGCAAAATGCATTTGTAATAATATAAAAAAAATAAAAAATTCAGAAAAATATTATATATATATAAAATATTATATATTAATATCGTATTAATTATCATATTATTTGATTTAGACTCACAATGCAATGATATATAATTGAAAAGATTACGACAAAAAGAGAAAGAGTTAAATTCGTAACCAATGTGATGACTGTACATATACTTAGTGCTAAGACACTATCGTATCTTCAGATATTATAATTAATCTGTGTATATTTTATGTTACATTTTTATTTTAATATTTTAAATACATTATTTATAAAGAATAATTACTTTATCTCACATACAGATTTTTTGACGGTGTTCAATTTTTATATTTGCCATTATACTCTTTAACCAATTCATTCGGCGTTCTGTGTCTTTCGGAATTATTTTCATAACATATCCATTTTTTAATGAATTGTTACAAAACGGTATTGTGCATCCAACCATATTTCTAAAATAATTTCGATAATTTTATTTTTATCAATGTACCTTTACGTATCTATGTCGTTCGATGCTGTTGCACCTAATCCTAAAACTAACAGTCTGTTGGATAGACTGAGACCGTATATCTCTTTCTTTCTCGCAGAATTTCGCTAAAATATGATATTATTTCTCGTATGGCACCACTCTGATTATAGGCTCTCTAATGGAAAGCACCCTGTAATGCATTCTGGTGTTACATGAAATTAAATTGCATTCCAACAAGTACTTTACACAGTGAAACATAGCGTAACGTCTCTGTATCCTAGCTGAAAAACAGCCATTATCGGCATTTTAAAGCATGCACAGAGAGAATGAATGTCCATGTCTTTCTTACACGCATCTTCTTATACATATATCTTTTTCTCTCACGCATCTTGAACACAATTCTGGGTATCAATCATGAAACTTTGTCCCTAGAATGAAAAACGAAAAGTGAAAATTTTAACCATTGAAGTTAATGGAGAAATTTTTCACTTTTCATTTTTCATCCTAAGAAAAAAGTTTTATGATTGATACCGTGAACCACAATGCTCCCTTCATGCCTATAAAGGCTTAAACACAATAGGCACAGGCAATAGGCACAGGCAACAATGAATAACGAGCCGTCTAATCAGAGTTCTGGTGTATAAGTTCGATATTATCCCAACAGAGGGTCGATTCTGTATTTTCAAACAAAGTGAAAATTACAAAAGTGAGTGAATTTATTAGAATACTGATAATTTTATTGGTCAACTAGTAAATTTGTTTACTTTTGTAATTTTCACCTTGCTTGAAAATATAGAATCGACTCCCAGGACTATTCTAAAACTTTTTAACATGCGTTATATGGCTTATAACGCATGCTTTACGATTTCATATTCTGTAAATGCGTCTTAACGCATAGCATCGTCAATTTACGTTGCATTTGCGTTAAGTTTGCGTTATATTAAATTTCACTAGAAAGTTGTATTCTGTGAGTCATTTTAACGCAATTCGTAACATATGCCCTTGCATTATGTAAAGTAATGCTAACGCCGACTTTTGGACAGCGTTAAATGTCATAACGCAAGTTAGGTGTTATGATACGCAGTTATATCAACGCAGTTAAATATTGAGTCATCTAAAAAGTATCCGCGGTTTTTTGTCATTAGATGTGTGTTGATGGTCATATATCTAGTGATAAAGTACCGTGGATACTTTTTAGATGACCCAATAAATATTTTTAAAATGTGTTAAATAAATATTTTAACAATAAGATTGGAAACAAGATTATGTTAAATAACATTACTTTTTAAATACGAAGCGCCGTTACGGTCTGAATGTTGAGATGTTGAATTAATATATATATTACTAATATATATATTATTAATATATATATTCATATAAATGAATTAATTTCAGAAATAATAATTGCGTACCGATATGGTTGTCGGACTTTCAACGCAATCAATCTGAAATATTAATAATCCCCCCAAATTTCCCAAATTAATCTTAAAAAAAGGCCGAGGCAATATTTTTCGCAATAAGTTTATTACACTTTTTTAAGATTAATTTGAGAAATTTGGGGGGATTATTAATATTTCAAATTAATTACGTTGAAAATCCGACAATATCGGCACGCAATTATCATTTCTGAAATTAATTCATTTATACGAATATATATATTAGTTCAACATTTCAACATTCAGACCATAACGGCGCTTCGTATTTAAAAAGTAAATATTTTAAATTTAAATATTTTAAATGTGTTAAATAAATATTTTAAATTTTTCTGTCTTTTCTGTAGCTTCTCAGCAAACAAGAATGGATTAAAATGAATTAAAATTTTTTTCTATTCGAATGCGTATTTTAAATAGCGAATTTTTTTTTTATTTAATTGGATTCAATTGAATTCAATTAGATTTAATTGGATGCAATTGGATTGAAAAACTGCTTTTCCTATTCAAAATTTTGAATTGAACAGTATGCACAAAAAAGCTAATATTATTTTTAGATTGAAAGGCATAGAGATATGTTCCATGCAATTCCTATAAATGAATAAAAATGCATTCAAAATTGAAAAGCATTCATTTTAACATTCGTGGATCAATATTTCTGAAAAAAATCTGAATTTATTACCTTAGGCCCGTTCTACAATCAGTTGTATGTCGCTAGTCATTTGTCGTATGTTGTATGTCGCTCATGAATACGACTTGCTATTCTACAATTAAGTCGTTGATCAAAGTCGGAAGGTCGGAACAAATGTAAAGAATAAATATTGAAACGTTGAATACATATTCAAATTTATTATTAATTTGGACGCAAATTATATGATTGTATAATAGAATAATGCGATTCCACTTGCTTGACGACTACTATGCATTGATTTAATTAGTTTTATAATATTGAAAAAGATCAAAACAATGATCGAAACGTATATTATTAAGTTATTAAACTTGAATAAATTTATACACAAATTCATATCCTGTGTCAGCTCTTATATTTCTTAAGTTTGATACAAAAGAAAATTACTTGACATGTTATATCATAATAGTTTCTCAAATTTGTGAATATTTTTTATCACAGATTCTTTTTTTGCCAACATTTTTAAAATCCACATCATTTATCATACAAGCAATGATTTTTGCGAACAAAATCAATAATTATTTTATCTACATTCAGTAATTCCATAATATAATATAAATATATTCATATATCCGTATAAAAATATCTGTTTATCCATACACAAATGTGTCCGAAGGTTATGTTTCATCTAGTCGTAGTCGGAAAATATGGGAATTGACCATCTTCTATTTCGACAACGATAGCCGACTTGCGACAATTTCATTCGACAACCGACAATCCAAGTTTTTTGCAATTTTTATCCACTCATCGTCTTCCTACGGACATTGGAGATATCTTGATTGTAATACTTCCCATATGGCACAAACCTCGAGAATAATATTGGGTCATCTAAAAAGTACTTTGTCACTAGATATATGACCGTCAACACATATCTAGTGATAAAAAACCGCGGATACTTTTTAGATGACCCAATACTATATAAAGTCGATTTTCCAATCCGAAAAAATGATGCACGCTATCTCCATGAGCAAGAAAGCTAAAAATAAATTTAAATTTGTGATAAATTTCATATTTTTGAAAACAAATAAAATATAAGTAAATTATATTAACAATATCCGCAATAGAGGATAATGAATACCAGGTGTACAAGTATGAAATGCGGATTTTTTTTTAAAAATACGTTAAATTCGGAAGAATGATAAAAAGTGGTTTATTCAAAGTATGCTCAAAGTATAGCATTGCTAGTTACACATTTTTCCTATCTTTAATTTGTGGATACCACGTCAGTAAAAATCTTCCCCTTTTGCCGCGAACTATTCATCGAGCCATTTTTTCACATCTTGGTACGAACCAAAGCGCTGCTCAGCAAGTGCGTAACCCATCGATGCAAACAAGTGGTAATCGGAAGGAGCCACGTCTGATGAGTAAGCCGCATGGGCTAGCACTTCCCAGCTGAGTGCTTCCAACGTGTCGCGAACCGGTTTTGCCGTATGTGATGGAGCATTGTCATGGAGAAAAATGATCTTGCCTTTTTCGATATTCTGGTTGTTTTTCGAGTAGCGAACGGTTCAAATTAATCAATTGTTGTTTGTAGCGTTTGGTATTAATCGTTTCAGCAAGCTTTAACAGCTCATAATAGACCACATCCTTCTGGTCCCACAGAGCATCATCTTTCTGCCAAAGCGATTCGGTCTTGCGGTCAATGGTACGCCTCGGTCTACTCATGATTTTTTGCGCTTGGGATTCTCAAAATATATCCACTTTTCATTCCAGTAATGATACGATGCAAGAACGACTTTCTTTTGTATCGTTCGAGCAAAATTTCACATGTGTCTTTGCGCCTCTCCATCTACCTCTCGTTCAACTCATGTGATATCTGCCGACCTTCTGAATCTTTCCCATCTCTCGTAGGCGATTGGAAACAGCTTGTTGACTAACGCTTAATTGCTCTGCGAGTTGTTTTTGTGTTTGTGAATCGTCTTCGTCCAACTATGCTTGCAATTCTACATCTTCGTACCTTTTTGACGGTTTTCCGTGTTCCTTGTCTACAACATCGAAATCATCACTTTTGAAATCATCGTTCACACGTATCTTGCGATGGAGCATGTTCACCATAAACTTCTCGAAGTAATCGATATGATTCAGTAGCAGTTTTCCTCAAATGAAAACAAAAAATTAATGCTGTCCGCGAATGCTCTTCATTTGGCACAATTTCGACATATTGGACACAGCAAAACAATACTATGCAAACTTTTTCAATTTATCACTTATGCGCGTTTGACACTTGTGATGGCACAACAAAATGGCATATATGTCAAATCTTTATACTACACACTGCATTGGTGCACCATCTGTTGTCTCAAATCCGCACTTCATACTTGTACACCTGGTAAACTAACTTCAATGTGCAAAACGTATCTATTGGCAAAGGTTTTCTATGACTTTTTTTGCGTAATTTTGATTTTAGTAAATCATATAATATAAATAATCAAATTGTGTTACAGACATCCTTGTAAGTTTAAAAAATTCTTCATGATCATTCATTTGAAAGTATATAAATAATGTGTGATGAGCATTAAAATTCTGTCTCATATTTGTGGTAATATGAGGTTTTACTCACCATCTTCTTGTACTTTTTTTTTGCGTTTCTTTAAAAGTAATCTTATTTTCATAATTTGCGTCCAAATTAATAATAAATTTGAATATATATTCAAGGTTTCAATATTCATTCTTTACATTTGTTCCGATCTTCCGACTTCGATCAACGATTCAATTGTAGAATAGCAAGTTGTATTCATGTGCGACATACGACATACGACAAACGACTAACGATAGTCGACATCGACATACGACTGAATGTAGAATGGATCTAAGTGTTATGAGAATTCTTGTGCTTAGACCCAGAAGTCAATCCAAGAACTATATTAACATCTTAGACATTATATTTAAGATGGTTTTAAAATGAAAACGGGCTATACCGGGAATACCGTCCCATATTTCGCGTTTCACATTTATAGGTCTTGCGGAACAAAAAGCAGAGAAACGACAGAGAGCGTTAATTTTAGAGAGAGACGCTTGCAAACTGAACACACCATGTAATCCTTTCACCATGGTACAGTTTGAAGAATTCAATCAAAGCCGCATTAGCGACTGAAAACATTAAGTTTGTTCTCGTTGCATACTCCAAATTAACTTAGAGAGTACTTGGATCACAGGTAAGGTGGCGGTTGAAGCAGTTGCATTCATGTGCTCCAATGTTCAATGACACGAACGGATATAGTGAGCCTGTCATTTAATCTAATCCATGAGACTATTTAAATGAATCGAACATGACTTGTTCGTTTCGAGTATTTTGTGTCACTTCGATTATTTGAAAAGCATTTTTATACAACATAAATGCGTTTTTAATAAATATAAAAGTTATATTATATTTTTATATTATATTATATAATATTTTATTGTATTAATATTATTTTATTTTTTTTTATTTTTCTAATGTTATTTATTTTATTTATTTATTTTATTTAATTATTCTTTTTATTTTATTTATTTATTTTAAGAATTAATTATTTACAGATTTTAATATGTCATTCAACATTATTAAGATTGTTTCGAAGATGCAAATAAGCATCAAAAATTTGTTAAATTGCTAGCCAATTTTACTTGTGATATTACTGCGGTAGTTTAGTGGAGTTAACGTTTCAAGACCGAAAAATCATTTCGGAGCGCATTTCTAAAAACTACATACATAGTATATAAATTCACACAAGAATCATACTAGCATTTAAGATCCAGCTAGACCGTTTAAGGTTTTGATTTCTATAGTTTATGTTATTTATTTTATTTTATTTTATTTTATTATTTTATTTTATTAATATTATATTATATTGTTATATAATATTTTTATATTTATGTAAAAAATTTATTAAATGCATTTTTATATAAAATGAATCTGAAATACTTTTTTCGATACAGTACGTTTTCAACCATTATGCATGCGTAACATGCCCTAATCGCATCATCTTCTGAGGTGAGGCAAATGAAGCGTGCTCTTAATTGATCCATGGAATATGCTCTAACACGACGCGAACATCTAGTTGCCATTTATTAGTTCCGGTGACGCGACGTATTGAGCATGTTGGAGCGACGCAAACAAACTTATTATTTAAGATGATCTTAAAATAAGAACCGATTATGAATATTGACCTCTGATTGGTGCATGACATCTCAAGATTGAACTTAAGACGGTTTTGAATATAAAAAGTCATTTTGATCTTTGTTACATGACATGCTTCATGGCTCCTGCAAACTGGACGCGGAAATGTACTTGTCGCGCAACAAAATGAGACGCGGTAACCAATGAACACATTAGGAGCTGTAAGCTTATTTATTATTGGCTATCGCATCATATTTTGCCTTGCGGCAAGCGTTTCCGTGGTGTAAAAGCCATTACGCCGAAGATATAAATCGATGTTATGAAACTGTTATGACCAATCATAGCTATTTCTCTGAAGAATGGAATAACCGTGATTGGCCAATTTCATAACATCGATGTTATAACTTCGGCGTAAAGCGTGCCGTGTAAACGTAGTAATTGGTCGTATCGTAGACGTCGCAAGTCACAAGATTGTTACTTCAACCAATCTGATGTTTTAATTTTAAAGTCGTATGATGTTTACGACGCTTCCGACACTACGATCAATGTAGAATGGCCTTTAAGAACTGACTATGAATACCGGCCTTTGATAGGTTAACGTACGCAACTGTATTCGCGCAAGTACGTGGTGATTGGTAAACTCGTGCTGTAGAGAGGATACTCTATAATTTTAGCATTTCACTTTTAAGGTGCCTTTTCTTCCAGACGCTTGACGCTCATTTTCGACATCAAAATAAGTCAGTGATAGAAATTGACGAATATCAAGCATTAAATTTGATCACGTGATTTATTTTGACGCTAAAAATGTGTGTTGAACGTCAGCATGAAAATGTACCTTTAAATTTCGCCCCATGGGGGCCAAATTTATTAGAGAGACTGTATTGTTGTATGTAATTATATATGTACATAATCATGGACACCATGGTTTCAACAGTGTCAGTGAGCTGAGCGACAGTGATCAGTTGGGTTAAGTGTGGTGAGTCGTATGGGTGAGATGTCGGTGCGTTCGCGACACTTTGAAATGTCAAATTCGGCGAAAATTTACGGTAAGTCCGACTATCGCCGCCATGTGAAAGTTGCACCCACAGTAGCGTGCGTAATCTTCGTAGTTGCATTCGTCACTATCTGGAGCAATCCGAGGATCTGAGCACAAGAATTGTCGTAACACTTACTTCGACTTAAGTTGTAGACGTAAGTAACGCACAAGCTTTCAAGTTTGACGTACAACTTATTACCGTATCTTCAAGAGACGGCAAATAGTCGTATATCATACGTCAAAGCTTGTGCGTCTTACGTTTACAACTTAAGTTTCTAGTAAGTAAGTGTTTATATGACAATTCTTGTGCTCAGACTCTGACTCGTCCAATCGGATGTCGATTGCCGCATTCTGTTACATACTTTTTTCTCAATCCAAAAGTCTGAAAAGAAAAAGTCCCGCATTCTTTCGTCCTTTCTCTTTCCTTCTACTGTCTTGCCGAGATATCGCAAAGGTATCGTAATTAATTGCTATGGCGGGCCATAAAACTATCACTGTTGTGCTTCCTGTATGTTATGAGATGGGAAATAGGGTCTCTCTCTCTCTCTCTCTCTCTCTCTCTCTCTCTCTCTCTCTCTGCGTGGATTCTTGATTGCCGTGATGATCGAATGATGATCAAATGAAATAACGCAAGATATATTCTTGACAGACTAACAGATGTTTATTTTGCATATGTATGCGAATCTGATAAATTGTAAATAGCGAGATAATTGGATAACGGAGCTATCATATGTACTGATGTATTTGCACTGTTTGCAGAGAGATACATGAGCATATGCAGTGGAAGCTCCCTCCCTCATTTGTATCAAATTTGGCAGGAAGAAATAATTAAATACATGATGGAAGTAGAATATAAGTATAATATAATATAATATGATATGATATGATATGATATGATATGATATGATATGATATAATATAAGCAGGGTTGAGATGTATTAAACATAACATATTATACATGGTTTTTATAATGTATAATACCGTATGTTATACATATTATATGTACATTTTATACATATGATAATATTTATATGCAGTTAGTCAAAGAAACATTTTTTATTATATTATATTATATTATACGTAAGAAACTACTCACAGCTCTAAATTGCCCAATCTGAATATAATATAAGTATATTACTTCCATCATGATTAAATTATGAAAATCATTGGCTATACATTCAGTAGAGAAAGCAGCTTTGCAACTGTTGTAAAAGTCTTTAATATGATTGCTAATACATTTAGATTCAGTAAGGAATTAAATAAAAAGATTGCTAATAATTCTTTATTTAAATGTTCTCTAAAGTAAAGTGCCGAAAATTTGATGTGCCTGGGTCCATCCAAAATCACAAATATATCTGCATAATTTGAATAAAATATTAAAACTACATGTGTATTTTACTGAAACAGTATGAAATTAATAATGTTTAGTATGCAAAAGTAATGAAATAAAAAGAAATTGATTTTTTGTATATTTTTTCTTATGGAAATTTAATATTTTGTCATTTCAACATTAAATATTTTTTCAGAATGTCCGATAACTTATTACTTTTTTGTGACCATTACAATTGTAATTTTTTAAAATTATTATAATCTTGTCTTTTAGAAATATCTATGATAATGTTTATGTGCAGTTAGTCAAAGACACTTCTGATCCTTATTTGTCACTAGGTTATTTATCAAAACATTTATCAAAAGTTACATTTTCAATATTTTTTTTTCTTACTCCATTGATAACCTCATCTAGAATTTTGCATACATCAAGTAACTCTAACTTTATTAAAAAAATTAGACATTTCTATGATAACTCAATTTACTGTAGAACCATGGAAAAAAACTTCTTCTTCTACTATGTGTAGAACTATTCTAATAGTTTAATTTACTATTGCCATTTCTACTAATGTATAATAGACTACTTTTACACAGCTCAATTTACCGAAGTTATAATAGCAATCTTAGGAAATGACTAATCACAGTCATTCCATTCTTCAGAGGAATAATTATAATTGGCCTTCAGCTTCATAACATTGATGTTATAATTTCAACATAAATTGAGCTATGTAAAAACATAGTAATAGATTAATCTTGGTTCAACTTACTTTTCGTCTTTTTCTAATTCTAAAAATTAGAAAAAGATCAAGAATATTGATTCATGATTAAGAAAGATCTACATCGACGGAAACAGGCATAACGCAACGATTTTCTAATGAGAAGTTACTGATTTTTTTATTAGTACTATACTCTTTTATTAGACATTAGAAGATTTAAAAAAGAAGGCACACAGTTTTTCTGATTATTATTTGAATAATTTTCACAATAAATTGTATATGTATGTGTGTGTGTGTGCGCGTGTATGTGCGCGCGTGCGCATTTAATTATATAATTGTTATATGATTTTTTATTCAGATGATTTTAAAAAGTCTTCAATTTTCTGTAACTTCAAATTTTACATATTGGCGTTTGTATTTATTTTATATAAAGTATCAAGTAAAACAATGTGAAACTTTATTTTAAATAACATTACTTTAAATACGAAGCGCCACTACGGTCTGAATGTTCAGATGTTAAACTATTATATATATTCATATGAATGAATTAATTTTAGAAATGATAATTGCGTGCCGATATGGTTGTTGGACTTTCAACGCAATCAATCTGAAAATATTAATAATTCCTCCAAATTTTCCAAATTAATCTTAAAAAATTGTAATAAACTTATTGCGAAAAATATTGCTTCGGCCAGGAATCGAACCCAGATCTCTTGCATTCCGTGCGAGCGTAATAAACTAGTAACTAACATTACTAGTTAGTAATGTTAATTAACATAAACGATCTTGTTTCCAATCTTATTGTTTATACACGCTCGCCTACAATGCGCAACTCTCTATATATATCGGTTATTGCGAAGAATATTGCTAAGGTCTCGGTAGTCTAAAGGCTTAGGACGCTGGTATAGAATGCAATGATATATTGGGTCATTTAAAAAGTATCCGCGGTTTTTTGTCACTAGATGGTGTTGACCATCAACACCATCTAGTGACAAAAAACCGCGGATACTTTTTAGATGATGACCCAATATTAGAAATAGTTTTATGACAAAAAAAATGATATTTTTGAAATTGATAACTTTTTACTCTATGATGGACAAATTGATTGATAGTGCTGCACAGAGATGTAACACTGTAATCAAAACTTACAGGAGTCCTAACTAATTAACAATAAATGTCAGTAATATACTTTTAAGTTATAATTGTTTTTTTATTTATTTAAAAGTTTTTATACAGACATAAACAAAAGGAAAAGAAATTTAATAAAATATATAATTTTCGAAAAAGTTTATTATAATAGTTTCTTTTATTTATTTTCTTTCACAAATAAGTTTTTGAATAATATATTAAAAAACGGCATTGATATCTTTATTAAAAAATTAAATGATGAAAAATTTACATTGCACATTTTTTGTTCCATACTTTTTTTTACTACTATATATACTATTTATATTATATAACAAGCAATATTTTTTTAGAGGAGTAGAAAGATGCTATGGCAGCTTCGGTTGTATCACGCAATGATGAGGAGGAATTGAATGGGGAAACAGAGTCAGAGGCCAGTAGTATATATCAAGGCTCGGTAATCTCTACTGTACCTGATCGCCATGGATTTCTAGGCGGTTCACAATACAGTCCAGAAAGGTAATTTAACCTCTTTTTAGCATAACATTTCAATAAGTGTTTTAATAAAATTAAATTTTATTGTAATATTATAACTTTATGAAATAGGAAACAATCTATACCACCTGATGTGATATTGCGGAGAGAGAGAAAATGGATACAGATGTTGAATAATTGGAGCCTTTTTATGACCACAAATTACCATAAAGTCCGCAAGAGATGCCGCAAAGGTATACCACCTTCTGTGAGACTACGCGCCTGGCTTAACCTATGTGGCGGTCAGCTTCTAATGAACGAGAACCCAAATTTATATGAAGAATTGATAAAACGGCCCGGTGATCCCAAATACATAGAAGATATCAAGAAGGATCTCCATCGTCAGTTTCCACATCATGAAATGTTTGTCGAGAATGCACCTGGACAGCAGGAACTGTTTCAAGTTCTCAAAGCGTACTCCATTCTGAACAGCAAAGTGGGCTACTGCCAAGCTCAAGCGCCTATTGCTGCATTTTTGCTGATGCATATGCCGGCAGTGCAAGCATTTTGGTGCCTCGTTGCGATATGCGACAAGTATCTTATCGGCTATTACAGTCAGGGCATGGAAACGTTGCTGCGTGATGGAGATATTCTCTTCGCTCTTTTGAAGAGAGTCTCACCCGTTGCGTATAAGCACTTAGTTAGTACATATGAATTCTTATATGAATTTTCTATACAGAGTGTCTGGAAATAATCGCCAAATATTTCATGAGCAGGTAGAGTTAACAAGATATTAATTATTAAAATATTGGTTTTCAAGAATTTTTTACTCAACTATCAACTTTACAGAAAAACAGCAAGAGACAAAAATTGTTTATTTTGTTCTCATAAGGCTCTAGAAATCTTTTTAGAATTTTTTAATAAATCAATCTTTTAGTATTGCATTTTTTTATTAACAACTATTTTTACCAAAATGAGAATAGTACTAAAAAATTCTGAAAAAATTCCCCTAGAGCTTTATGAAAAGAAAATGAACAATATTTGTCTTTTGCTCTATTTCTGTAAAGTTGATAGCACTTGAGTAAAAAATTCTTGAAAACCAATATTTAAATAATTAATATCTTGTTAACTGTTGCGAAAATTACAAAATGATAAAAGACTTCAATTCAGTTTAGTCCGCTCTATCTTATTCACGAACATTGTCGGTAAAATTATCAAATACTCTTTTAAAATACACTTATTATTTATTTAAAACAAGTCATATTTATACATATGTAACATTTTTCTATATGTACACGCGTACGCTTTAGAGCGAACTAAATTGAATTCTCAAAAAGATTTCGATCATTTTCTGATTTTCGAAATATTAATTTCTGAAGCGCCGAATATTCGCCATCGCGATGGGCTTACCGCGCGAGGAGTTGGGGATTGGCTGGCAAGCGCTCTGCGCCGCCGCAAGCCTCCATAGCTCGGACGGCGCGCTTGCCAGACTCCCCGCTCCCCACGGCCCGCGCGCCAAGCGTAAACATATACATTGGTAGGCGTATACACTTCGCAGTAGGCCGGGCGGGCGCGCGTATTCGGCTATCTTTAAGGATTAATATCTCGTTAACTATTGGAGAAACTTACAAAATGGTAGAGGATTTTTTGATTCAGTTTAGTCCGCTCTATCTGCCCATGAAATATTTGGCAATTATTTCCAGACACATAATTATATGATCGTTTTAGAAAGACAATTTTGAAAATTAATTTTAATTATACGTGGAATTTTTTTACAACTCTGCAGTTGTTAATAAAATTTTTATGTTGTCGAACAATGTAAATGAGAATTTTAGAATAAAATTTCTTTTTTTTTTTAATTATTATAGACTGATCATAAATTAGTTAGGGATTTAATTGATCGTATTTACTATTTTAGAAAAAACAAAAAATGGAGCCAATCTTATACATGACAGAATGGTTTTTATGCGTTTACACGCGAACATTGCCGTGGGAAAGTATTTTGCGTATATGGGATATGTTCCTTTGCGAGGGCGTAAAAGTGATCTTCAAAGTAGGTTTGATACTATTGAAAGGCAGTCTAGGTCGCACTTCTCTTATCAAATGTTGCCCAACGACATACGAAACCCTCCAAGTACTGAGAAACCCACCCCAACATATCATGGAGGAGGAGGTCTTGGTTTATCAGGTGCACACTTTTTACGTAAATATGAATATTACAAAAAAATTACATTTATTATAAACGATATTTTTTAATAAACTATTATATAATAAAGTTAAATTTATAATGATTATAGAAAATTAGTAAATTTATTTCTAATTCAATTTCTTTACATTTTTCAAAGATTTTTATTTTAACTCAAACGTTTTTTCGGTATGGCATTTTTTCCAATGTTTTTGCAATACTTTTTCGATTGCTTATAACTTCTTTTTTTTATGAAGATACATAATTTACTATTATGTTTCTTGATTGAAAAACATGTCTTTTATTATACAATATGTTCATTTTTATGAAAATTATACAAGCAATCGAATTGGGTTGACTCTACCATGTACCAGTGTTGTTTTCATAATGATGCATTAAGCATTAAAATTATGAGATTTTAACGTAACATTTATGTTTTATAAGATAAAATATTATATATTATCTGTAATTTTCTTAATGTTGCAGATTCAGAGGTTGAATTTGAGCGAAGAGGATTTTGAATATGAGCATCAGAGGCAAATGTTGAAAAGAAAGGCGGCGGAGAAGGAAACTGCCAATCGAACTGACTGATGATTAAGTAGTTAGATGAAGATATGGGACGAAATATGACAACATATTAACATGTAACGTTCCAACATGTGCCTTCCTTTCTGTTCTTCTGATACTGTATAGATTTCGCAATTTGTATGTTAGAATTTTTTCGTATTATAAAATCGAGGGATATGATAAAAAATGGATAGGTACATACACTCTCAAAATAGAAAATTCCATATACTTTGTGTACACATACGTATACATATCCATATTCTCTGAGCAGCTAGAGTGCATTATTTATCTCTATTTCCTTTGTTATTAATCTTCATTATGTAGTTTATTAAAAAAAAAGAGCACAATACATTTGCAGGTTCATGTAGTACTACTTAATTATATAGTATTTTCTGATTAATGTATTTTTAGTTGATTATCTTTATGATTAATATTATCAATATTTATGTACAAAAATTTATTGCATTTTAAAATAAAAGTATAGTATATTATAATGTTATACTAAATAAATATTATTTTTCGTTAATGCCGATTTTATCTTATATTAATCCTTACTCGATCGAACGAATTTAATTTTAGATTACATGCTTATAATAGTAATTTCCTATAAGTACAATATTATTTAATATTAAATAATATATTCTTGAAATATTAGGTGTTGGAATTAATTCGTAGCGTTTTACAAGTGATGGGAAGTACTTTCATTAATGTATTTTTTAATGCTCATGTGAAATAAATAACATTCTTTCATTAAAAACGCTACGAATTAATTCCAACACCTAATATAAAGATTATGCGTTTTGCGGGTTTTCTCTGTGTTCAGATCCATTCTTGGAATTCCAACGTTTCGTGAACTTTGCAGTCAACTTCATCAGGGCGGGGAGCAGCCTGATACTGACACACGACCAAACGAAAGAATCCTATCCATTCTTCTGTATGTCAGAGGAACAACAGATTGGATCGGCAGGATATTAAACAAATACAATATCCGAACTATCTTCAAACTACCTAAAAAGATAGGACAAATCTTAAGAAATTCTAAAGATCAAAGACCTTCACTCAGCTTCGCAGGAGTATATAAAATACCTTGTTCCTGTAAGCAAGTATACAGGATTGGAGAAATCGGAAAAATGATCAATCCATGGTGGAATGATATAAGGTGAAACGCTCCCGTGGATGCGCAGTAGGAGAATAAATTTGGGTAGCATTTGATTGGTAACTGCAATATAAGCAGGGCTATTATATGTCAGAAAGTGCATATGGAGACACATTTGATTGGTTATTTCCAATATTGCTACCGCCATTATGCGCAACGCTTCACCTTATATCATTCCATGAGTCAATCAACGGATAAAAAAACACCAACATGATGTCAGGCTAAAACATGTCACGCAGTCAGCATTATCAGAACAACATCGAAACAGAACATCAAACTACTGTTTGACAAAACGATCACAATAACTGCACAATAGCAACATTACATCATACTTTCCAAAAAAGTATAGAGAAACCAAAGAGATACAAATACAAAAATATCCTATTTAAATTATTAATTTAAATAGAGATAATGGGTACAACATGAATAAAACATGGAAAATCATTCTCTCGGTTATTGAAGATCAATTCCCCCCCTCCTCCTCACCCACAATTCTCTTCTTTCCCCTCACCACTCCAACAAGTAGCATGATATAAACGGCCCGGAAGAACAGTTCAGTATCAGGCTGCTCCTCGCCCTGATGGACTGCAAAGTTCACGAAACGTTGGCATTTCAAGAATAGATCTGGACACGAAGGAAACACGCGAAACGCATAATCTTTATATTGAAAGCACCCATGGAAGCCTCTAGAATATATTTTTGAAATATTAATGAATGGTTATATGTCAATTCCTGATAATATTTTATTACTATTTTATGATTATTAAAAGTAACATTACTTAGTGTTACTGTAATATTGTATGAACATTAAAAATTATAACAACATTTATATATTTTAATTTGTAAAACTGTTACACCGGTTTAATTTAAATATACAATATATTTAAAAACTGAAAATAGTTTTGATATGCAGTTGTAGAGCTGGACATAAAATCACACCGAAACGTTATTTAAGCACAAGACGCATAGACTGATAAGATTTTCTACTAGATTGTGAATTCAAACTGCACTAACATAAAAATATAATTAATATTAATAAATATTTTAATCGTATAAAGTAAACAACGCCGAACGGTCAAAGTTAGATGTCACGAATATATTTAATCAATTTTTTCCAAATATGATTGCACGCTGATAATTGTCAGACTTTCAACACAATCATTATGAAATATTTTAATAACCTCTAAATAAAAAACGGAAAAAAACTTATTGTGAAAAACATATAAAAAATAAGAGCATAAAAAACCACAGCACAAGTTATAGTTTGTGATATTTAATTATTATTACATTAAAACATTAATTCATTGTTTCGGCCACAATCTGGCCATCTTCAGTAATTCAATAATATTCTTAAAACGCAGAGTTACATCTAGTTGACATTAAATTCAACAGTCGAGAGTTGTAATTAAATAAACATGTTCTTTTATATGTGAAGATGCTTCATACAGTAATGTTACAATGCCAATTGTCATATCAAGAAAAGTGTAGAACAAGAATTTCCAGATTCTAATTTAAATAAAATTGTATATATTAAAATCTTCTAGTCGGAATATAAAGAAATAGAATCATTACCTGTTTTACAGCAAAAAAACCAAACGATGAATCTCGAGTATTTCTTTTACACAATTAGAATTTTGTCGTGACATTATGTGTTGTTATTTGTCCTATCATATATTTTACCACTATTTATATATCTGAGTCAAAAATTTAGAAAGTTCTAGAATTGTTTATTAAAGGAAAGAGACATCCTTCTTTAGAAGAGGAAAATAAACCTCAGGCAAATATTGTGAAAAATATTATCTCAGCCAGGTTAGAACCTGGGACCTCTCAACTTACCGGAAAGAATGTCTGAAATATTTTAATAATATTTCAAATTAAAGGAAATATACCAAGGATATTTATACAAGTAGACATATAACATCCACAGAATACTCTCGTAACATTAAAAAATATACAATATTTTATAATAAAAATATTATAATAACTTATTTTAATATTTTTTAATATTTATATAACATTCCGGGAATATTTTGCGCTTCTAGGATTATAATATTAGGTGTTGGAATTAATTCGTAGCGTTTTACAAGTGATGGGAAGTACTTTCATTAATGTATTTTTTAATGCTCATGTGAAATAAATAACATTCTTTCATTAAAAAACGCTACGAATTAATTCCAACACCTAATAGCATAAAAGGTTTTACAATATACTTATTTCGTATTTATAGAGTAGTGATGGGCGTTATTTCATTATCTGTTACTGAATAACCGTTATTGAGAAATAACTTTAATTACCAAGTTTTAAAAATAATTCGTTATCGAATTTAAACGATTATTTTCAAATTTTAAATTTTATAAGTAAATAAAAAGTAAATAGTATAAAAGGTAAATAGTAATGTTTAAGATCATACTATTTATTTTTTTTTTGCCAGTAGAAGCACTGTCGGCGCTGTCGCTGTATTAGGCCAATATTATATTCGTCCGTTTTTTTGTCGTACGACAAATTTTTCAAGGCCCTATTCTTGAGCACATACGAATAATTTTCGTAAACGAAAATGACAGTTTCTCAACTGTAATTGATCGATTGTATATGGAATGCTACTTCAATATAAGATATTTATATATCGTATACGGAATTTTTCAAGCGGGTTCTATTCAAGAATAGAACTCACAGGGCCCCTTTCTTGAAAAGTATTGCATACGAAAAACTAGGGTAATATTATAATATGCGTTATATACTATAGCATTTCTCTAGTTTGTAGTATATTATAGCATTTATTTCGTATGCGATACTTTTCAAGAATAAAGGCCTCTGTTTGATTGGCTATAGGACAAAGAGGTTCGAGATCTTTTCTGTCTTGTAGCCAAGTAACACGCCTAAAAAATTTGTCATAAAAAATGGACGCATGTAATATTGATCTAATATTGGCATTACTCATTACTAAATTGACATCACTACTCAACATTGGCTATAGCGGACTCAACAGTTGAATGAGCGCTCGCTGCTATTGATATATTCTTCCAGATCTAAAATGCTGATTGAATGATCT
Source organism: Acromyrmex echinatior (assembly GCF_024713525.1). Classification (NCBI taxonomy): domain Eukaryota; kingdom Metazoa; phylum Arthropoda; class Insecta; order Hymenoptera; family Formicidae; genus Acromyrmex; species Acromyrmex echinatior. The sequence goes on from NC_141857.1 coordinate 8,954,628, forward strand.
AAAAGAATATACCAATAATAGCGAGTGTCCACTCAACTAGTGTCGAGTTCGTTGCAGCCAATCTTTGTGCATAAAATTTAACACTATATTTATGCACTATATTGTTTGCACAAATATTTTGAATTAAATAATGAAATATTTCAAAATAGATTTCTTAAACGGCTTAAATAATGAGAAATAATCCAAAAAATGTGACTACTGACTAGGATATTGGGTATTATAAAAAATAACCGGTAATTGTTTAAGGCTCCTGACTAGTCGCGACGGTCATGTTGGAATCGTAACGTCAGAAGCGAGGAATGACACATTAATTTATGTTGCGTGCCATTTTTAAATAAAGACAATTTGGATGAAACGAAATGACGAGATTACTTTAAAACACTTATAAAAATCGATGAAAACTGTCCTTTCCTCCCTTGACAGTTAGTAAATGGTCGTAAGAGGCATGTAAAGTGAGCCTATATTCGAGCAGAAACACACGGTCCGATAGCTGTTGAAACGAGTAAAATATATGCTTTTACATATAAAATTCTAAGATAACTTTAGTTTTCATCGATAATCACTACTTTGATAAGTACGAGACACATCACATTTTCACAATTAAGCAAATAATAACGAAATGGCACACAACATAAATTTCGTCATCAAAACGTCACTTTTCCATGCCTATAAGTTCGGCCATTTATCATGGTGCGGCGCTGTAACACATAACACGAGCCCATATGCTCGCCTGCGGCGCGCCGAGAGTGAACAAGACAGCGAACTTCTTCTACACTAGTCACTTCTTCTACACTTGTTTCAAGCGAAAATGTTTTCTCGGCAATCTTGGCCGCTCAGCGGCCCTAGGTATCAATGAGGAGTGGAGGGGGGGGGGGGCATCCTAAATAACATAGAAGTTTTAATAAATTATAGTAATAGTGCAGTCCTTACCTCAATCCAGAATAGTATAATTCATGTTAAAACGCAACAATTTACGAGATATTTAATTGTTTACGATTCTTCATGCGCGTTATATAGTATACTTCTCCTTCATAAACTCGAGTAGCAAGAATAGTTCAATAGAAGTAGAATTTTACCGGAAAAAAATTATAAATCAACATTTCTCTTCACAAAAGCCTTGAAAGGCCAGAAAAGAAATGCATATGTTTGAGACTCGAGATTTGTGAAGAAAATATGCGAAAAAAATCGAATAGTTGCAAAAAGCACGCTTTTTCGCTTATAAGACGAAAGATTGCTCGTATGGAAAAAAATTCGGTATAAAAAATGTAGGTATTCGAAATAATTACAAAATGAGACGTGGAATATTAAAATCGATCTATTAGTTCAGTAGAAAAGAAATAAAAAACACCGAAAAAAGCCTTTTTTTCACTCGCTCTTTGTTTATTGAGATTTAAACATAAAGCTTTAAAATTCTCGTAAAATGTAGCCCTCGAAATGACGAATAAATCTAGCTCTGAATAAGCCTGAAATGTTTATTTTTGCAATAAGTCATTTATTGATTAAAAATCTGTCTGCGGAAAACCTAATTTCTTCATCTTTGAGCAATCGCATAGCAATTTATAGGGGTGATTTTTTTTCTTCAAGAATTGCACGTACACTTAATAACAAAACGATTTTTTACATTTAAACTATTATAAAACGCCTTTAAAAAGTGGATATCCTTTTTCGTATAAAAAAATGGAAATAATTTCGTTAATATGCATCATATCAAATAGCAATAGTGTGAAGCATTTGAAACTTGACATTTTTCTACGAATTTAAAAAAAAAAGATTACCTCCGATTATTAGGAGCACGAGATAACAAGTTTTTTTTTCAAAAAATCACTGTGGGTCTAGTTTTTAAGATTAAGAGTTCCGTCTAACAATTTATCAAGGAAGTATTGAATTTGCTGTTGAAAAATTCTCGAATTTTTTCTTGCCGAAAAAGTTTGTTTAAAACTATTGGAAAGTTGAAGAACGCGAGCGAGACAGTACGCCGGGCGGAGTGAGAGAAACTAGCGCGCAGTCGAGTGGGGAAGATCGGTCCGCTTGGCGATTCGTGCGTATTTGATTTCATGCGTTAAAATTTGCTAAATTTACATTTTCTTAGCAATAAATTGACATGGAAACCTGATTTTTTAAAAATTTGGGATAATTCGACGAGATACAAACAAATAACTAAACAAATGTTTCGCAAAGTAAATGTAACCATGAAATTTTTAGTCTTCTGTTTCTTGAATTTTTATTTTTCAATTTATTACTAAAAAATCACGTTTGAGTATATTTATTACTAAAAAAAATCACGTTTGAGGAGTGCAAATCTGATTAACAAAAAATTTAAGTCACATTAGCTATTCTTTATTTAACATGCTGTAAAAAGTGTTCAATTGGACAATTAAATGTACGGAATTATCAGTACAAAATTGTTTTTGTGAATTTAATTGCAGATGCAAATATGATATATGTAAACAAATAATAAATAATTTGCCAAATATTAGTGTAACTATTGAATATAGTTGCAAAATATATTATTCATGTAATACTAATTTATTTTTATATTTGCAAAAGTTTTAGTGTCTTTAACAGTTACGCTAACATTTGTCAAATTACTTATTAATTATTTGTTTACATATGTCATATTTGCATCTGCAATTAAATTCACAAAAACAATTTTGTACTGATAATTCCGTACATTTAATTGTTCAATTGGACACTTTTTACAGCACATTAAATAAAGAAATATAGCTAATGTGACTTAAATTTGTTAATCAGACATGCATTCTATACTCAAGCGTGATTTTTTAGTAAACCAAAAAAATAAAAATTCAAAAAAGAAAAAACTTTCTAAACTAAAAATTTCATGGTTACAATTCGAGATTTTTTTTAATAACAAATTCTTTTTTGATAAATTGGTGACGGACGGAACTCTTAATCTTAAAAACTAGAGTCACAGTGATTTTGCGAAAAAAAATTGTTATCACGGTTCCTAATAATCGGAGGGTAATCTTTTTTTTTTAAATTCGTAGAAAAATGTCAGATTTCGAATGCTTCACACAGTTATTTGATATGATGCATATTATCGAAATAATTTCCATTTTTTTATACGGGAAAGAATACGCACTTTTTAAAATCTTTTTAGAATAGTTTAACTGTAAAAAATCGTTTTGTTATTAAGTGTACGTGATAGTGTAACTCTTGCACTCTGAAGAAGAAAAATCACCCCTGTAAATTACTATGCGACTGCTTAAAGATGAAGAAATTAAGTTTTCCGCAGACAGATTTTTAATGAATAAATGACTTATTAAAAATGAACATTTCAGTTTTATTCAGAGCTAGATTTATTCGTCATTTTGAGAACCACATTTTACAAGAATTTTAAAGCTTTGCGTTTAAATCTCAATAAATAGAGAGCGAATGAAAAAAAGGCTTTTTTCGTGTTTTTTATTTCTTTTCTACTGAACTAATAGATCGATTTTAATGTTCTATGTCTCATTTTAGTGATTTCGAATATCTACATTTTTTATACCGAATTTTTTTCCATATAAACAATATCTTTCGTTTTATAAGCGAAAAATATGCTTTTTGCAATTGTTCGATTTTTTTTCGCATATTTTCTTCACAAGTCTCGAGTCTCAAACATACGCATTTCTTTTCTAATGGCCTTTCGAGACTTTTGTGAAGAGAAATATTGGTTTATTTTTTTTTTCGGTAAAATTCTACTTCTATTGAACTATTCTTACTACTCGAGTTTATGAAGGGAGGATATACTATATAACGCGCATGAAAAATCGTAAACAATTAAATATCTCGTAAACTGTTGCGTTTTAACATGATTTATACTATTCTGGATTAATGTGGAAGGGGTACACTATTACTATAATTTATTAAAATTTATATGTTATTTAGATGCCCCCCCGTCCCTTATTGATGCCTAGGGCCGCCGAGCGGCCGAGATTGTCGAGAAAGTATTTTCGGTCGCTTGAAACAAGTGTGAGAAGGAGATCGTTGTCTCGTTCACTCTCGGCGCACCGCAAGTGAGCACATGGACATGGGATCGTGCTTAAGTGTGTGGCTACCGGTTTCGCCAGATCACCGTCTATGTCGCCACCGTCAATGCAGAATTCTTGGTTGAGTAGTCAGGAGCCTTAAATATCATGATTGTTTTGAAGTAATATATGGTTATCAATGATTATTTTGATGTAAACGGTAATTATTATAATTGTTAATGAAAAATAATCGTTTAGCCCATTCCTATTATACAGTAAATATTTCTTTTGCAATTCTTTTCCTTTATCGATCGCATTCAAACATTTTACACAGAATATGCATTCAATAATATTTTCTATCTCTAATATAAGAATGCAATACTTTTTACTTTATGTACTCTCAGCTAGTTGTGTTGAAATTCTGCCAGCGATTGCGTTCGTCTATGGTATTCATTACAAATGTTGTTAAACGCAAAAAGTCATCGTTGTCGACTAATCGTGCGTTGAAAAGTTCCAAGTGTGGCAGTTTTGGTAAAAACAATACACCCATCATAAATAGAAGTGCCATGCTAATGAATGTGCCGATCGCTACGAAGAGTGGATTCATAAGCTGCTTCTGAGTATTCTCGGTGGTTTCCGTAGCTGCGTACATTGGAATGATCTGTAAAATGAATTAATACACTGAACAAGAAAAAGCTAGATATGACAAGCAAAAAACAGTACTAATTGTTTTTTAAGAATGTAAATGTTTCGGGTATCACTCTTTATCACCGCCTTTGAATGCTGTTCAAAATCATTACATAAACTTGAACTTCTAGTGCAAAAATTAAAATAAAAAAATGAAAATAAAACAACCTCCAATGACCACATGACATTTGATCTCGACAAATGTTATTCAGGGCATAATTCTAAACAATATTCAAGAGATTTTAGCCGTCAGTCAGGTATCTTGCTAATACCGACGGTACTGTAACATTCGAGCCTTATAACTCGAGAAGTACTTAATGAAAAAATGTTTTATTATAAGGTTTTAGAAAGCTCTCGAGATCATCTACAAAAATGTGCAATAAAAAGTAAGGGTTTCTATTTAAGAAATTAATTTTTAGGTAACCTTCGTGCAATTATTCAAGGTCAAATTAATGATACCATCTTATCCTCAAAGCCATACAACTTTTGTCTGAAACATTTTTTTTTAAGATCAAAAATAAAAATGTTATTTGGGGTGGGGCATTAAAACGGGACACTCTGTATATATATATATATATATATATATATATATATATAGGGTGGCACTAAATTTCGGCCCCATCCGTCCTGAGCAGGTAGAGTCAACTAAATTGTCGAAAAGTCTTCTACCATTTTGCAATTTGCACAATAGTTAGCGAGATATTAATATTAGGTGTAGTAAAAAGAAATCCATTATTTTTCCAATAGATGGCTTTAGTAATTTGTATCACGCGTAGACGAGATACAGATTACTAAAGCCATCTATTGGAAAAATAATGGATTTCTTTTTACTACACCTATTTAAAGATAGTCGAATACGCGCGTCCGCCCGATCTACTATTGCAGCGCGTGGGGAATGGGGCAAGCGCACACCACCGCGAGCCTCTAAGCTTGAACGGTATGGCGAGCTTGCTGGGGTATCCCCACTCCACGCGTCATGCGATCAGTGGGCCGTGTACCTTCGGCAATAGTAGGTTGGGCGGACACACGTATTCGACTATCTTTAAACGTTAATATCTCGTTAATTATTGTGCAAATTTCAAAATGGTAGAAGACTTTTCGATAGTTTAGTCTGCTCTACCTGCTCAGGAGTGGGATCAAAATTTGATGTCACCTTAATATACATACAAGATGTTTGATAAGTAATGATAAAACTCTCGCATAGGGATAGAGTGGAATAATTTGAGTCGAAAGGTCCTCTACTGTTTTACAATTTTCACAATAATTACAAAATATTGATTACTAAAAATCGCCGAAAATTGATTTCCAATAATTTTTTACTCAAATATTATCAACTTTACAGAAAAACAGCAAGTGACAAAAATTGTTAATTTTCTTCTCATAGAGCTCGGAATTTTTTCAGAATTTTTTAATATTTCTATTCACATTTTCTCATGTTGGTAAAAATAGTTACCAATATAAGAAAATACTATACTACAAAGTTGATAAAAAATTCTGAAAAAATTCTTAAAACATTATGAGAAGAAAATAAATATTTTTTGTCTCTTGCTATTTTGCTGTAAACTTGATAATACTCGAGTAAAAAAATATTGAAAACCAATATTTGATGATTTTTAGTAATTGATATCTTGTTAATTATTACGAAAATTACAAAATGGTAGAAAACTTTTCGACTCAGTTTAGTCCATTTTACTCCTATACGAGAGATTTATCGTTACTTATCCACGCATTGTACAATAATTGTGCGACAATATTTTTTTTTTATAATATTTTTTACCTTTATACGATACGCAGAATGCAAGCTGTTAGATAGCAGTTCTTCGAGCAATCTGCTATTTCATATTTTAATTAGCAGAAGTTAGTAACTTTTTATGTCGAATTATGTGCTATTGTTAATATTCAATTAAAACTCATTCAAATACATTTTATGAACATTTTATTAAAATCCGGAGAAACTAGGAACTTGTATGAATATTATAAAATCATAAATTTCCATTGTACAATCAGCCATTGTATTAGTGAAATGCCAATACATTAGTGAAAATATTATAATAGATAAAATCTTATATTCACATATGTAATACTAAAATCAATATTAACAAAAAAAGTGATAAGTTTTCGCATTTATTTTGCGTTGTCCACTCCTGAGCACGCCAACTTTAGACAATATGATTCGTTAATTTTAAACCCTTATAATTCAAAAATTATTATAGTCTCACATTTTGATATTAGAATTATCATCTCAAAATGACTTCAGGAATCTCTGTTTAAGCGTTGTTCGTTTTTTTCCCGGACACTTTGTATATAACATATACATAGTACGCACGCACACACGCACGTACAGGATGTCCCATTTTAAAGAATTAACTCAAATATCTCAAAAACACTGCATTAAATCGAGAAATGTTTCAGACAAAAGTTTCGTGACTTCGAAGAGGACGTAAGATGGTACCATTGGTTTGGCCTTAGGTGGCGTTGTCAAGGTCAGAGCAAGGTTACTTAGAATTTTTTAAACGGAACCCCCAATTTTTCATTGCATATTCTTGTAGCTCATCAAGAGCTTTTCAAAATATTATAATAAAATAATAAGAGTTAAATTATTAGGCTCAATAAAACAATAAAACAATAATAAAACAATAATAAAAGGTAAAAAGAGTTAAAAACCAGCGCTAATTCTTGATAACTGATATTTAATGTCTTTTAAATTTTAACATCTGTTTCGTCCATAAATTAGGGTCTTTTCAATACCCGGAAGTGGATTCTTCATCCACGTCCGCCAGGAGAACCAGGGAGAAGGCAGTGGAACTCGCCCTCGAGTATGACGAGCAGCCCCTGTGCGCGATTGCCGCTGTGGTAACGCGAGAGTTGGGGACAATTGCCAAAGCCGTCGAAAAGTCCAAGAACATTAAGGGCGATATAGTGAGGGACTTGTGGAGGGCATACACTAAGTTGTCCGCAGCCCTCAGTTCGGTAACGAGGGCGGTCGACGGCGCTGACCGTTCTGGATTCGGGGCCTGGGCGGAGGAGAAACGAAAGCTCGAGAGAGAGCTGGTCCTCCTCCGCTCCAGAAACACATTCCTTGAGCGGAATAGGGACAGGGGCAGATCAACCTCCCGTTGTACAGCGGCATCGAGTAGGGACGGGGCGCCCGGTATAGTGTGGGACTCGACCATGGAATGGTCGGGTCTCGAAAGCTCGACCGGCGCCCACAGCCCCATTAGAACGCGGAGTGGACGGACAGCTCCCGCGGAGGGGGAGGAGTCACGGCATCGCGTCGCGGTCACGGAGGAGGATCTGGAGACACCATATTTCAGGCCTCCTCTCCAAGGGGTGTCGAAACAGATGAATCCCCTGTCGACCGCGACGGACAGGAGGGTCGCACCCGCCGGAGGAACATACCCTGCGAGGAGGAGAAAGAGGAAGAGTGATGGGGAAGACGAGGACCGTAGGATGGAGCGAATCCTCGTGCGGCCCTCGTCTCCTAACGGAGATGGGGATAGTTCCGACGACGGCGCCGGCCCAAAAGGCGCGGAACAGCCAGCCTCCAACCAAGGCAAAAAAGGCGACTAAGGTCCCCTAAAGCGGGACGGAGTGCGCCCAACGCGCCCCCTCCCGCCGCGAGTAGGGACAGGTCGCCGCCCGCGTCCAATGTCCCCCAAACAGCGGGAGACGGAGCGCGTCCGGCGGATGACAACGAGGCGACCTGGGCGCAGGTTGTCTCGAGAGCGGCTAAGAGAGCAGCCGCCAAGCCAGCGAAGAAGAACGAGACTACGCCGTCTAAAAGCGCCAAAGCGCCTGCGGCCACTGCCCCTAAGACCCGAAGCGGTGGGAAAGCAGGCGGGGGAGCGAGAAAGGGGAGCGTCTTAGGGGGTCCCAAAGCCTCTGCTAAGACGCCAGCCCCCCCCCTCCGAAGCTTAGGTCGTCCAGCTCGGCGGCTATAACGATAACATGTGCCGATCCCACCACCTACCAAGAGGTGATGGGAAAAGCGAGATCGTCGATCTCTCTTAAGGACGTGGGGATCGACGATCTCCGTCCCAGGAGGGCTATCACAAGGACTCTCATATGGGAGGTTAGGGGCCCGGAGAGCCGAGTCAAGGCGGACGCGCTAGCCGAGAGACTAACGGCCGTCTTCGCGAACAGGGACGACGTGAGGGTGTCCCGCCCATCGAAGACGGCCGAGATCCGGATTCGGCCACCCCCACCGAGGTGGCGCAGGATCTGGCGAGAGCCTGCAAGCGACTCCCACCGGAATTTAAGGTGGGTGAAGTCAGCAGGGCCCCCAACGGGCTGGGCACCTGCTGGGTGCGGTGCCCCGTAGAGGCGGCCAAACAATTGGTGGCCGCCTCACGTGTCAAGGTGGGGTAGTCGAGCTGCAGAGTAGCTCTGTTGCCGGCCCGGAGCCTCCAATGCTTCCGGTGCTTGGAAGCTGGTCCAGGCGAAATATACAAGCACCGTGGATCGCTCCGGGTGCTGTTACCGGTGCGGGGGCATCGGTCACGCGGCGAGGGAGTGCCGCGCCAAAGTCGACTGCCCCGCGTGCTGTGAGCTCGGCCGCTCCTCGGGGCATCGCATTGGCAGCGGCGGATGTGCTGCCGCCAAAGTAAAAGGGAAGAGGGGGGGACAGAAGCCCAGCAGCTCCTCCACCACCGCCGCGGGGCAGACTCCTGTGGCGGCGACCATGGCGGAAGCGCCGTCGGCCGTGGCCGACATAGAGATGGTCGTCGTGGAGAATACACCCGCGGCGGCCGATGAAGTGGCCGACAAGAACGTCGGGCGGGACGAGGAACGACGGACCCAACAATAATGTCCCTCGCCCTCGCCCAGACGAATCTTAACCACTCGGCCGGAGCACAAAGCATGCTCATGCAGTGCTTCGCCGAGTGGGGGGGAGGGCTGGCCATCGCCGCAGACCCCTACCGAATCCCGGAGAGTCACCCCAACTGGGCGGGGGACCCTCTGGGCCGAGTAGCGGTGGTCAGCCAGCACGCGCGCGACACCCCGCCGATGATTCCCATATCGGCGGGGGAGGGGTTCACGCTGGTAGAGTGGGGACCCATCGACGTAGCGGAGTGCTACTTCCCTCCTCGCCTAACGAGGGGGGGAATACGAGGACACCCTGGAGTCTCTGGGGGAGCACATCAGGCGACGCTCCTCCAGGCCTGTACTGGTGGGTGGGGATTTCAACGCCCATGCGTTGGAGTGGGGTTCCCTATCCACCGACTCCAGGGGCGACAGCACTCTGCTGTGGGCGGCGAGGCACGGGCTAGTCTTACTGAATAGGGGCCGTGCCAGCACCTTCGTGGGGGCTCGGGGGGAATCCATCGTCGATCTGACGTGGGCGACCCCCGCGGCGGCCGCCAAGATCCGAGGATGGCACGTGGACGCCGGCTCCCTGGGAGAATTGACAGATCACCGCCTGATCCGTATGGAGCTGGTGTCCACCCCCGCGGAGGTGTCACGAAGACGCCGCCGACAAGAGACGGAACGTCGATGGGCCCTGCGAAAGATGGACCCCGAACGCCTCGAGGTGAACCTCCTCTCCTCCACCTAGCGGAACGTAACCCGGCCTGCACGGTGGAGGAGGAGGCCGAATGGCTCGGGGACGCCATGTCGCGCGCGTGCGACGCGTCGATGCCCCGCTGCCGTCCCGCGGCGAAAAGGGCAGCCTACTGGTAGTCCGAGGAGTTAGCTGAGCTACGACGGGCCACTGTGGCTGCCAGACGAACGTATACTCGCCGCAGGCGGCGGGGCACAGACGCAGAGATAGAAGCGGCCGCCGGGGCGCTCCGAGACGCAAGGAGCGCCCTCAGGGCGGCCATAAGAAGAGCGAAAGCCGACGCATGGCGGGAGCTCCTCTCCTCCCTGGACAGGGACCCGTGGGGGAGGCCCTACAAGATAGTGACGAAGACGCTTCGTCCGTGGGCCCCCCCGGATAACGGAAACTCTGGACGCAGTTCCTAGAGGATGTAGTGGCCGCTCTCTTTTCCACGAGGGAAAAGGACATCCCCGAAAGGACAGGCCCACCGTCCAGATGGACGGATGAACTGAGCGTCATCGGGGGGAGATGGTGAGGGCATTCGCCCGTCTGAGAGGGAGACCGCGGGCGTCCGGACCCTCCGGCGTTCACGGAAGGGTGTGGCTCGCCGTGGCTCCCATCGTTGGAAAGCGCCTGAGGCAGCTCTACACTAGCTGCCTCAGAGAAGGTGTATTTCCCAGATCGTGGAAGAGGACCAGGCTTGTCCTCCTACGCAAGGAGGACAAGCCAACGGAGAGTCCCTCCGCCTATAGGCCGATTTGCCTACTGGACGATGTGGGAAAACTGTTGGAGCGCATCATCGCTGATCGCATCGTCCGTCACCTGTCCCGGGATGGTCCTAACCTATCCCGCGGTCAGTACGGCTTCCGGGAGGAGTTGTCCACGATCGACGCCATCAGGCAGGTTCGATCCCTCTCGGAGCAGGTGACCGCGGCTGGGGAGGTGGCGTTGGCGGTATCCCTCGACATCGCCAACGCCTTCAACAGCGTCCCGTGGGGCCGGGTAGTGGGGGCTATGAGGAAACACCATCTCTTGCCCCCCTACTTGGTCGCCATTGTTGAAGACTATTTCCGGGACAGGCAGCTGGAGTTCCACGATAAAATGGGACTCCAGCAGCGGAGGGACGTGTCGTGCGGCGTTCCACAGGGGTCCGTGTTGGGACCCCTATTCTGGAACGTCGCATACGACTACGTTCTCCGCGCGGCCCTACCCCCCGGCTGCCACGTCGTCTGTTACGCGGACACGTTAGTGGTGGCCGGGAGCACGACCTGGGAGAGAGCCGTGGGTGAACGGTGAACGTCACAGTGGCGTGTGTAGTCGGCTCCATTAAGGAGTTGGGCCTGAGGGTAGCCCCCGCAAAATCGGAAGCAATATTCTTCCACGACGGGAAGAGCGGGGTGCCCCCTCGGGCACATATCGTGGTGGACGACGTCCGCGTCCCGGTGGGGCCCACTATCAAGTATCTGACGAAACCCCGGGCGGGAAAGAATGTCGACCAACCAAAGCCGACTGGCCAGAGGGGCTCCCAGAAGTATGCTGCACGCGTTCCTGGGAGTCCCTCAGCTATGGCCTGGTAAGGACACCCGGAGGGGTTTTAGTATGCAAGCCCCACATAACCCCAGGCTCTCTCCCGGGGTATGCGTCAGGCATTTCCCCTCCGTTACCAAAAAAAAAAAGGGTCTTTTCAATGTTAATTACATAAAAATAAATCCTATCTTACATACTAACAAGAGGAACTACAGGTGACGGTGTCAGGGATTTTTTCAATACGCTTTTTATGCTGTTCTTGAGCGGAAAAAAACAATACGTGTCCGGCTGTTTCAGCCATTGGCCCATAGTTTCGAAAAAATCGATTTTTTAAATAATTATTGTAATAATTTGAAAAACCGTACGCAAAAAAAAAATTTTTAGCGCAAAAATAAAAATAAAAGGAATAATCTCCAATAGCTTTGATTTTGACAAATAATATCCAGGATATGATCCTGAACAACATTCAAAAGGCTTTAACCGATCGGACACCTTAGGTGCTAATATCGATGGTACTGTAACTTTCAAACATCACGACTCTAAAAGTATTCAATAGAAAATAAATTTATTATAGTATTTATTATAGTATTTATTATAGTATATATTTTTGAAAGCTCGGCTATTAGATCCTAGAAGTAACAGTGTTCTAGTTTAAAAAATCGAAATAACCTTAATCTAATCTTGGCGACGCCACCCAAAGTCAAACTGAGATCAAGAAGCTTAAGATCAGTAAATAGATCTTTTTGAACCCTACAACTTTTATCTGAACAATTTTTCTCAATAATGCCGTGTTTCCGAGATAAAAACTTGTAACGCTTAATTTTGAACACTCAATATATATATATATATATATATATATATATATATATATTATATATATATATATATATAGAGTGTGCATTAATTTTAAAGGATTTTCAAGAGATGACGTAACTAATACTATCAGGTCATATTGTTGCTTCATATTGAAAGCACTATCATGTATTTAGTTTTCAGTATGTGTCATTTTGCCAAAGTATAAACAACATTGTTTTTTTGTGCATTGAATATGTCGAATTTTGTGCCAACAAAATGCAATTTGCGGGAAGTTTTACCTTTTCACTTCTATTTGAAGAAAAGTATTGCTGAAAGTCAACGAATGCTGTCGGAAGCTTATAGTGATTATATTCCATCGATTTCAACATGTGAGTATTGGTTTTGACGATATAAAAAAGGTGATTTCGACACGGAAGACAAGGAACATCTAGACTAGCTGAAAAAGTTTGAAGATGAGGAAGTGGAAGCTTTACTCGATCAAGATCTCAAACGCAAGAAAAACTAGCAGAATCATTAAATGTTGATCGATCAACGATTTCCGGATGTTTGAAGGCCATTGGAATGATTCAAAAGCAAGGAAATTGGGTGCCGTACGAGTTGAAGCCAAGGGACGTTGAAAAGCGCAAAATAACCTGTAAATTGCTTCAAAGACACAGAAGAAAAAGTTCTTCGCATAGTATCATGACGGGTGATGAAAAATGGATACGATGATAATCCGAAGCGTAAAAAATCATAGTGTGGTAAAGTTAGGTCGATTCTAACTCACTATGTGTTAGTGCGTATACATATACATATACGATGTGTATGTGTATGAGTGAGGGAGTTAGGGAGGGGGAAGTGCCTCACAGAGTTGGGAAGGGCGAAGCCCGTCATCGGGGTTCATGGTAGAGCGGGAAGGCCTTCATACCTTCTCTCTCTCCTGTTGTGTTCTCTCTTTAACCTATTGTTCTCTTTTTCCTACTCATTGTAGGATGCAGTTCTCTCTCTTCCATATGTTGCAGTCCTATACTTATTATTTGCGCTCTCTTCAACGTTGTCTTTTCTTTTTGTATGTAATTTAATTAAATAGATATGGTATTTACAATTTTTAATGACTTAAAAACTAATTATGATAATATTTTTATAAATTTTAATAATATAACCTAGTAACACTAATTATGATTTTTTTTTTCAGTAATGTATAATAGTACAAAAATGATTAAACGCGCTGTCTTATTAACTAATTCAATACTACTACGAAGATATGAAGAAGAAGTGGCGAAGATACTAGGGATAAAATAATTTTAAAAGAAAATATATTTTTTAACATACAATTTATTTATCATGTAATGCAGTATATACAATATAATTTAAACCATAGCCTATTAGTTCACATTCTATAACAGAATTTTTATCATAAATTTTATTATGATAAAATACAAATGATTATTATACAGAGTCCGGCAAAATGATCTCCCACATTTTGCACCGCCACTGTCCCTGAACCACTGAAGAGAGGGGGAGCTTAGCGTAGTCGGTTGGTAGCTCGCGCCTTGCCATTTCAGTTGTCGTCATGAATTGGACGGGCGAGCATCGTGCCTTCGTTATCGAAACATTTATGAAAAGTAACGAATCTATGATTAAGACGCAAAGAACTTTTCGTACTCACTTCGCGCTTGGTAGACATGTTCCAGTTCCAGATCGCAAAACAATACTGTTGTGGGTTTCAAATTTTAGAGCTACAGGTTCAGCTTTAAAAAGAAAATCAACTGGTAGACCCAGAAGTGTTCGGACACCTGAAAATAGCTGTAAGAGAAGCAGTTGAACGATCTCCTAGCCGTGTATCGAAAAAAATGGTCGCCACTTGGACTCTGTAATTTTCAAAACTCAATAAAAACAAATGGCATAGCATAAATTTTCAGTTAATAAAAATAAAATCTAAATAGCATTTACAATGGCGTTTTTATTAATGGCGTTTAAGATTAAAATGTGGGAGATCATTTTGCCGGACCCTGTACAAAGTGTTTGCAGCATCGCTTTTATTAGTAATACAATTTTGTCTTAAAAATGAAAAATATTCGAAAAAATATTCGAATTTCTTACTAACCGTGCGTATATTGACTCAGTTCATAGAATACATTGCTCCAGCTCAAATAAGAAAAGCACAGTTGTTGATTTCATGTACAAACATGTGCCATTTAATATTAACTTCACGTTATTCATATCATATATTTTAACAAGTTTCACATTTAGATCTTGAATCGTAATAATGATGAAACTGTTGACTACATTAATCGCTCGATATCTGCACGCCTCTTGATGAACGTCTTCTACGTAGCATGATGTATGAACATATAATTGCCTCGATTATCACCAATCGCAATTTGCACATGAGATATAGATCCCACGATGATCCCAATGTTCAGGAATTTTTACGCTGTCAATGTCAATGCACATTTCATCAAGATACGAGACATGTAACGAGGTTTTAAAGATGTACTAGACGATGTTTGTGAAAAAAACGCTGTGAAAAAAAAATGTAAATAGATCTTACAAAAATACATAACGTATACCACGTATAAGCGCAAATATTTTATAGAATTAAATAAACTTATTGTCTTTTGCACGCTTCATCCTGAATTTGAATTGTAACAGTTCATGGCTTATAGATATTTTATTTTCTCGGAACTTCTAATTAACAATAGCTGTCTGAACTCTTTTGAAGCTCTCTGAACGGCTGATGCGGTAACGTCGCCCGGAGCTCTTCTTTTAAATAGTGTTCCCTTCATTTTTTTTATACACCCTAAAATGGAGAGAATTTTTTTTTATATATATTATACTTTGAAGAACAATTGCGATGTGTCGAAGAATACCAAATTGACATATCATAAGAATGAACTCTAATGATATCGAATCTTTTTTGTCTAAGGAATCGGCGCCAACGACAATAAAGTCTGTCTGTTCCTATTCTCTTTTCAAAAATGAATTTAGAGAAAAGAAATCAAGACATATTTAAAAAGAAATTTTATACTTTATTTTTTTAAACTTGATACATTTCTTTCTGGTGTTATATGTAATGATGTAATAGAAATTGAGATTCCTCCGTTTTTTACGTTAATGTATTTAAGCAATTTACTTGGGGATCAGAGATCAGGTTGTGTGATGATGTGATCACAAGGAAAGGATGGATAATAATTTGTAAGAGAAATTTAGATTCTGGCCTCGCAAAGGTTATGAAGGTTACATGGGAGCTCACGCGGCTTTAAATAAAATTGAAATTGATTCAATAAATTAATACTGTCATTTATTAAATTTTTAAAAGAAAGAAATAAGTAATTATATGTATATATATCGGAAGAAAACGTGAGATAACTTATATGAGGAGAGTGCGAATATAGTTCCTACTTGCGAAGGTGACTGTTGTGACGGATTCTATTCCGAGATTATTACGAGGGCAAATCAATAAGTACCCGTGTTAGTAATGAAGACGCAAGCTTTTCACAAAAATTTTTTTTATTTTTCAACGTAATCCCCTTTTAAAAAGATACACTTTTCCCAACGCTTCTGCCATTTTTTTAATCCCTCAGAAAAATACGATTTGTCAAACTCTGTAAAATAAGCCTCTGTTTCGGTGATGACCTCCTCATTCGACGTGAATTTTTTTCCACTGAGCCATTTTTTCAAGTTTGGAAACAAGAAGTTACAGGGGGCTAAATCCGGAGAGTACGGTGGATGCGGCGCAATTCGATCATGCTTTGAAATTGATAACCGCATCCGTTTGTTGTCCACCGTGAGCAATCGCGGCACCTATCGGGCCGACAGCTTTTTCATTCCCAAGTTATCATGCAAAATATTAAATGCCATTCCGTACGACACGCCTACGGCCTCTGCTACTTCATGCACTTTCGTTCGGCGATCAGCGAGAATCATGTCGTGAACTTTTTCAACGATTTTCTCAGTAATCACGTCTGCCGGACGGCCTGGGCGCTCCTCATCAAAAACAGACGAATGATCACATTTGAATTCATTGAACCAATATCTGACGATTGTCATAGATAGTGAAGAGTTCCCATAGATGGCAGCCAACTTTGTTTTTATTTTTTCGCACGTTTTTCCATTCAAAAATAAGAAACGAATCACGGATCGATATTGCTCTTTTTCCATTGTATCAGAAAACATCAAACATGCTACGAATTGCTGTAAATCAAGATGCAAAATCAAGATGTCAAATCATTGCATGAATCACTCTGAAATTTTGTACGGCATCGTTTGAAAGATGGTATTACATGATGGTAATGCCAACTTGCATCAGCAACGTCGCCTGTCTTGAAACACGAGTATTTATTGATTTGCCCTGGTATATT
Source organism: Acromyrmex echinatior (assembly GCF_024713525.1). Lineage (NCBI taxonomy): Eukaryota > Metazoa > Arthropoda > Insecta > Hymenoptera > Formicidae > Acromyrmex > Acromyrmex echinatior. Next base: position 8,971,505 of record NC_141857.1, read on the forward strand.
TCTCTACTGACTGACTGACAACCTTTTGCAGTTCTTTTATATTCTGGCAAAGAGTGTGGGGGTGTCTTCTCAGGACCAATCAACACTCTTCAAGATTTGGTAGGGCCTATACTCGCACATATTTTCTTAAAATAAGACAGTAAGGCTCCGCATAAGCCCTACTCTAGACACTATGAATTTATGTTAAGAATTCGATTTTCTTAATTAACATTCTTATGTGAGGCGAAGTAATGCTACATTTTAAATTTTAAACTGATTTTGATTTTATTGGGAAAAAGAAAAAAAAGAAGAGAAATAAAAAAAATAACGATATTCATCCTCGTGCATTCGGGAAGGTCTTAATATATAATACTACTTAATATGTGATACTATTTAATTATTAGGCATAAATGCTATTGTTTAATTATTATTTTAGAAAAAAGGCCTTCGACAAAAAAGGAAAGATCGTAGAATAGATATTCTTTATCTATGTGATGTATAAGTGTGTACAAACGTGAGCTATTTGTTGGTTTGAATGTTTAAATAAAAAAGGAATTAAATATACCTTCCTAAAAAAGGGAAAAGAATTTTACAATACATAAAAGGTATGATAAGGTTTTGAAATAAAGATAAAATAGGGACAAAATACAAAACCAAGACGAAGTACTAAACTAGAGATAAGATAAAGATAAGGTATAAATCATATATTTATAATAAGAAAAGAGAGGATTTTATCGGGATATAACACATGGCATTGCGACCACTAGTTATATATTAGGTGTTGGAATTAATTCGTAGCGTTTTACAAGTGATGGGAAGTACTTTCATTAATGTATTTTTTAATGCTCATGTGAAATAAATAACATTCTTTCATTAAAAAACGCTACGAATTAATTCCAACACCTAATATTTTAAACACATTCTGTAACGCACAATTCTTAACTTCTTATAGTATTAGTAATATCCAGATTGTGTAAAGAAATTATTGGCTGAGTGCTTGTTACCATGAATTGCAATGGGAAGACAGGATGATTCCGTGCATGATAAAACGCTTGATTACAATGGCTGTAATTGGTGTGGAAGAGAATGATGACAATAAGGCTCTCGTTAAAGAATTCAAAAAACACGAATGATATACTCAATAACGATGACTTGACCATTGATGTGGATGCTGATTATAAAGATATAGATTCTTTACATAATCGGATGTTACTAATACTGTACAATGTGGAAAACATGTTAAGAATTATGCGTTACAGAATGTGTTTAAAATATACAACTGGTGATCGCAAAAAAGAAATATATTATATCAAGTTTAAAAAATAAAGTATAAATACTTCTTTTTAAATATATTTTGATTTCTTTTCCCTAAATTCATTTTTGAAAAGAGAATAGGAGCAGACTTTATTGTCGTTGGCGAAGATAAAAAAGATTCGATATCATTAAAGTGCATTCTTATGATATGTGTCAATTTGATATTCTTCGACCACGTCGCAACTGTTCTTCAAAGTATAATGTATATAAAAAAAAATCCCCTTCATTTTAGGGTGTATAAAAAATAAAGGGAACACTGTTTAAAAGAAGAGCTCCGGGCGACATTACCGCATCAACCGTTCAGAAAGCTTCAAAAGAGTTCAGACAACTATTGTTAATTAGAAGTTCCGAGAAAATAAAATATCTCAAGCCATGAACTGCCATTACATTTCAACAGGATGAGGCGTGCAAGAGACAATAAGTTTATTTAATTCTATAAAATATTTGCGCTTATATGTGATATACGTTATGTATTTTTGTAAGATCTATTTACATTTTCTTTTTTTTTACAGCGCATTTTCAAACATCGTCTAATACATCTTTAAAACCTCGCTACATGCCTCGTATCTTGATGAGGAAATGTGCATTGACATCGACAGCGTACAAGTTCCTGAACATTGGGATCGTCGTGGGATCTATATCTCATGTGCAAATTGCGATTGGTGATAATCGAGGCAACCATATGTTCATATTACATGGAAGACATTTATCGAGAGACATGCAGATATCAAGCAATTAATGCAGTCAACAGTCCCATTATCATTACCGATTCAAGATCTAAATGTGGAACTTGTTAAAATATATGGTATGAATAACGTGAAGTTAATATTAAATGGCACATGTTTGTACACGAAACCAACAACTGTGCTTTTCTTATTTGAGCTGGAGCAATGTGTTGAACATGTATTCTATGAACTGAGTTAATATACGCATGGTGTTAGTAAGAAATTCGAATATTTTGTGTCATTTTTAAGACAAAATTGTATTACTAAAAGCGATGCAGCAAACATTTTGTACAAAATTTATGATAAAAGTTCTGTTATAGAATGTGAACTAATAGTCTATAGTTTAGATTATATTGTATAATACAGGGTGCGGCAGAGAAACTTACTTTTTTGAAAAACGCGCCAAACGGCAAGGGGTGAAGGTAGGGAGCTGGGAGGGGGTGCGTCCGAGAGGATAGGTCCTCAATTTTTGTTTCCCCCACAGCCAATCTCGATCATGCTTTGGACGAGAGAGCATCGCGCGTTCGCCGTCGAGGCATACTTTGGTAATGGCCGCTCCAATTGTCGCCACTCAACGTGCCTTTCGAGCGCGCTTCATTATTCCTCCTCGCAGTCCAATCCCCGGTCGGAATTCGATTCTTTCGTGGGTTACCGCATTTCAGGAGTTTGGCAGCGTCGTTAAACGCAGGTTAGGAGCTGTAAGAACGGCCAGGACTCCGGAAAATGTTGAGAGAGTGAGACAGTCATTTTTGCAATCCCCTCGCCGTTCTGCTCGCAAACATGCGGCTGCTTTCGGACCGAACTGTGAGACGAATCCTTCACAACGAACTCCAATTTCATCCGTACAAACTGACTGTTGTGCAGGAGTTGACTGACCGCGATTTCGTGGCCCGCCAAACTGCATGTGAAGTTCTCCTTGAAAGCCTTCCCCACGACGCGGTAACGTTCTTCAGCGACGAGGCTCACTTTCACCTTTCCGGCTGTGTCAACAAACAGAACATGCGCTACTGGAGTGCTGAAAATCCACATGAACTTCACCAAACCCCTCTCCATTGTGAACGTGTTACCGTTTGGTGCGCAATTTCGTCGGTCGGGATCATTGGTCCTTATTTTTTTGAGGAAAACGAGCGCGCTGTCACGGTGAATGCAACTCGATACAGGGAGATGTTCGAAGAATTTTTCCTTCCACATCTGGAAGAAATGGACGTCGGAGATGTGTGGTTTCAACAAGACGAAGCCACGGCCCACACAGCACGGGCCTCGATGGAATTGTTGAGGGAACACTTCCCTGACCGCCTCATCTCTCTCAGAGGCGATCTTCCTTGGCCGGCGCGCTCTCCAGATTTGGCTCCATGCGACTTCTTCCTATGGGGTTATGATTGAAGTCTATCGTTTACAACGATCGACCACAGACCCTAGCTCACCTGAAGACAAACATTCGGAACGCCATCGCCGAAATATCGGTGGACATGCTTCAGAGAGTGACGCGAAACTTCAGAAATCGACTCAATCAGTGCATAGACAACGGCGGCCGTCATTTGATAGATGTAATTTTCAAAAGTGCATGAAAAAAAATTTGATGAGGTGATCTGGGGTGATCTCTAAGGGGAAAAAAGAATTATACTGATATCTGCAATAGTTTCATTTTTATTAACCTTTAAAAAAAGTAAGTTTCTCTGCCGCACCCTGTACATACTGCATTACATAGATAAATAAATTGTATGATAAAAAATATATTCTTTTCTTCTAAAATTATTTTATCCCTAGTATCTTCGCCACTTTTACTTCTTCTTCATATCTTCGTAGTATTGAATTAGTCAATAACACAGCGCGTTTGATCATTTTTGTACTGCATTACTAAAAAAAAAATATCATCATAATTAGTGTTACTAGGTTATATTATTAAAAATTCATAAAAATATTATCATAATTAGTTTCTATATCGTATCATTAAAAATCATAAATATCATATTTATTTAATTAAATCACATACAAAAAGAAAAGACAATGTGGAAGAGAGCGCAAATAGTAAAGCCATATTTTTATCAAAAAATTATTGCACACTCCCAATATATATTGGGTCATCTAAAAAGTATCCGCGGTTTTTTGTCACTAGATGTATATTGATGGTCATATATCTAGTGACAAAGTACCGCGGATACTTTTATATATATATATATATATATAAAATATATATATATATATGTATACATGTGTAGAAAAAGTCCCGGACCCCTTAAATACTTGGAAAGTAATCATTTTTGAAAAAAATGTTTTATACAAAAGTTGTAGGGTTGAAACTGATCTATTGACAGACCTTATCAATTTGACCTTGGATGACAAGATCAAGTCAAAGTCAAATCGATTTTTTTAAACGAAATACCCTATTTTTGATTTTAGAATCTAATATCTTAGATCAGGAGCTTTCCAAAACATTATGATAAAGTCTCTTTTTTTTTCAGTACTTTTCAAGTATTTATGAGAATTGAAAGTCACAGAATCGCCGGAATTAGTATTATCTAAGGTATTACGTAGAGATTGCCCGAGTGGATTTATGAGTCATGTACGTGCCCGCGAATGTCTATATCTCTATCTCCTCCTCTCTCCTACTCTTTCCTTCTCCTTCTTCCCCCTTTCCTTTCTACTTCTTTCTATCCCTTCTCCCTCCTTCCCATCCTTTCAACAAAACCTTTTGGAACCTATATAAGATCTACTAGAGATCTCTCTTGTCAAGTTCACTCTTTCTGTGACCAGCGATTAAGAATATATACTTTTTCGTGATACTCCGTTCTGAGATTGTTTATCGCTACATAGTTATCTTTGTTTGTAAAGTATTTATTTGAAATATTTTATAATGCTTATTGAACAGGAGCGTATATCCTTTTTAATGATGCGAGGATGGGGTGATCGTAGAAGGTCCTACGCACATATGACAGAGCTTTTCAATTAAACCTTTAGTAGTGAGGACAATGGTATATCGACGTATAATGTTATTCATACTGTACGTTTTGAAGAAATGGGTTTTGTAAAAGATCGTAATAGGATCGACAAGGTAGACCAGCAATAGCGACAAATCTTAATAAAAGATTGAATATTCTATAGTCTTTTATCGAAGATCCGCGTAATTCAATTCGCCAAGTTGCACAACACGACATCGATCCTATGTCAGTTCATAAAATTCTAAAAAAGGAAAAATTTCATCCATATAAGATCCATCTGGAACTATGTGAAGATGATTTTGATTATCGCATTGAATTTTGCGAAAGTATGATGTTAAATATCGATAGAAATTTTTTATTTGTAGTCAACATTATTTTTTCAGATGAAGCTACTTTTGAGCTAATGTAAATCGACATAATTGCAGATATTGGAGCGATAAAAATTCTCATTGAATGTACGAGACATATACTCAGAATCAGCAAAAAGTCAACGTATGGGTTAGAATTTTAAATGAAGCCATTATTGGGTTTTTCTTTATTGAAGGTAATTTAAACGCTAACAATTACTTAGCCATGCTTCAAGATGAAATAGTTCCGGCAATCCGAAACATCGTTCGTCAAAACTTTAATGACATTTGGTTTCAGCAAGATGGGGCGCCACCTCACTACGATTTACGAGTACGCCAATATCTGTTTGAAGTTTTTCCGAATATGTGGATAGGAAGAAGGGGTTACATTGAATGGTCAGCACGATCGCCTGATCTAAATCCACTCGACTATTTTTTGTGGGGATATTTAAAGGGAAAAATTTATAATACAGAATCTCGAAATCTTAATAATTTAGGTCAACGAATAATAAATGAATGAATAAAATCATGCCTCGCGAATTCTGTAGAAATGCAGTCTTAAGTTTTTATAATCTAGCACATTGTCAGACTGCAGAGGGACGTCAATTTGCTATAATATGTAATATTCTTTTAACCCTAGCTCGCCATACTGGAATATGACGTATCTAATGCGATTTTTCACATTGCAATTCAGACTTTAATTTTTTATGATGTAATTTAAGAATAAAATATTTTTTGTTTCATCTTTGCTTCTCTTTATTTGTTCTTGTCTTACTTTAGAGATATCAATTTTGCATGTGATAAATTAAAAATATGTTTTATATTCAGAGATATAACTTGATGAAGTTCCAGATCCCGGTCTAGCCGAGGAAGTAACTAAAAACTGGTAGATAAGGCGAGCTGGGGTTAAAGGAATGCTCAAACGAATGACAGTTAATTTAGATATATCATTGTCTTTATTTCTAAAAAATTGATTGAAAAGTTTTGTCGTAAGACTTCCTATGATCACCCCATCCTCGCATCATTAAAAGGAATATGAGCACCTTAGCTTAGGTAATGCTAATGCCGCGGCAGTTCCATAACTTTCAACTCTCATAACTTAAAAAATGATTAAAAAGAGGCTTTATTATAGTGTTTTGGAAAGCTCCCTACTTCAGCTATTAGATTCTAAAATCAAAAATAGGATGTTTCAAAAATCGATTTGGTGGCATCATCCAAGATCAAATTGATAAGGTCATTCAATAGATCATTTTTAACCCTACAACTTTTGTATAAAACATTTTTTCCAAAAATGACTACGAGGGCAAGTCAATAAGTTTTTAGAAAAATATAGTAAAACATTTTTTTTTATCGATTCATTTTTATTTCTCAATATAGTCTCCTTTCAGCTCGTAAGATATACTTGATCCAACGATTCTCTAATTTTTTCAAACCGTCCGAATAATATGGTTTATCCAACCCTTCAAAATAAATCTCTGTTTCGGCGACGAGCTGCTCTCTGGTGGTAAATCTCTCTTTCCTCCGAACCATTTCTTCAGGTTTGGAAACAGAAAATAATCGCAGGGAACTAAATCTGGTGAATATGCTGGATGGGGAAGCAATTCGTAGCGGAATTCATTGAATTTGGCCATCGGTGCTGGGCACGTGTGAACCTGTGCATTGTCTTAATGAAAGAGCACTTTCTTCTTCGCCAAATGGGGACCTTTTTTCTTTAATTTAAAATATTGTTGAAACGGTCCACTGAAGCTGCGTAGTAATCGCCATTGATCGTTTGCTTCGACGGAAGGTAATCGATATGAATTATACCGCGTGTATTCTAAAAAACTGTGGCCATCACCTTTCCGGCAATTTTATGGTCTTCGTCTTCTTCGGAGCTCGTTCACTCGGTGAAATCCAATGTTTTGACTGTTTCTTCATTTCGGGTGTGAAGTAATGGATCCATGTTTCGTCCACAGTAATGAATCGACGCAGAAATTCATCTGGATTACGTTGAAACATCTCCAAACATTGTTTTGAAATCGTCACACGGTCGCGCTTATGGTCCACAGTGAGCAAACGCGGCACCTGTCTTGCCGATAGCTTTTTCATACCCAATTGTTCGTGCAAAATTGAAATCATTGTGCCATGTGGCCTCAATAAGCTCGCGCACTTTTATTCGTCGATCGGTCAAAACAATATCGTGGACTTTATCGATGATTTCTGGCGTAGCAGCCTCAATTGGATGTCCCGAACGAGATGCATCACATGTACGACCACGTTTAAATTCATTCACCCAATTGTATACAGTCGCAAACGTTGGTGCAGATGTGCTATGAATATTATCCAATTCGGCTTTGATTTCTTTCGGTGTTAAACTTTTCATATGTAGATGTTTGATCACTGCACGAAATTCATTTTTTCCATTTTGCAAAAAATACGAAGGTTGTTCGCTTTAATCATCTACAGAAATAAAACTACGATGAATTCCACTCAAAATTTGACGATAATCAATCAGTTGAAAGATACTATTTGTCAAAAAGTAATGTGACATGAGGGCACTGCGAGTGCCCTCTGATAGATTTTCTAAGAACTTATTGATTTGCCCTCATATTTTTTAAGGGGTTTGGGATTTTTTGTACATCCTGTATATATGTGTGTGTGTGTGTGTGTGTGTGTTGTGTGTGTGTGTGTGTGTGTGTGTGTGTGTGTGTGTAAATAAAATAAGAGACATCCAAACTGTAATCAATTCCACATCGAATGATAACAATTGTAAATCGAAGATATTATATCCGAAAGTTCGATTAGATATTATCAGATTACTATATCTCCGATCCGATATTATCCATCCTCCTCTATCGATCGCAAATCTGATTTTATCATAAACTACATTGAGTTCACGTAGCACAACAGCACATGAAAAGCGCTTTTGAAACGCTCTTCAAATTGCATTTCTCAAAAGTGCTGTCAATTATGCACTTTCATTATATGTGAATAACTCGGCAGATTTCAATTAACTGAACTAACACTGATAAAAAAATGATAATGCGCGTGAAAAGCGCTTTAAAAGTACTTGCACTTCAGAAACGATTCAAAAACGCTTTTTTAGCGCAAAAACATCGAGGTTTTGTAGATATTATTCCGGGAAATATTGGTTAAATTAAAAAGCACAAATGTATCCTATAGGCACATAATATTATTTAATATAATATTATAAGTAATATTTTAAGAACATTTTACTAAAATTATATAATATTAAATATATTTTCAAAATTAATGGATGGTTATATGTGTCTCCTGATAATATTATGATTATTAAATATAATTATTTAATATGATTATTAAAAGTAACATTATTTAATGTTACTATAATATTGTATAAACGTTAAAAAGTATTATAGTTACATTTATTTTAATTTGTAAAACTAACTTGTATTTTAACTTGTAAAACTCTGTTCAATATAAATATATGTTTAAAGATTGAAAATTTGGCAATTGTAGAAATGGATATGTAGTTAAAATTACGCCGAAATGTTTTTTTAGCACAAGATGCAACATAGACTGATAAGAACTTTTCGTACTGGATTGTGAATTCAAATTGCACTGAAATAAAAATAATTAATATTTATAAATATTTTTATAATACTTCAGGGATATTAAGGATAAAATATAAGCATATTATATAAATGGATATATAATTTCTACAGAATATAAATAAAATTATGTCGATAAGAGCTACGAGCTGTGAGAAAACGAGGTGAAGTAATATAATGTATTAAATAAAAATATAGTTACAAATGGCGTTTCGACTCCAATTGGATCATTCACAATGTTAGACACAATACATAATATAATTATAATATAATTCAAATTAGTATAAATTATAAAATACAATAGGTATGCCCATTAACAAAAATAACGTAGAAAAATCTTTAATTAAATTCGTACAAAATATTGAGAGCAATATATCCGGTCGTCCTAACAACATTATAAATTTCATTACAAATAACTCCGTTTCCAACAAATTTTCCAGAGAGTTATCCTCTGCAAGTTCGAGTGACAAGCTTTTGTCTACATGCTTTGATATTATCAACAAATTTGGCAAAGATCATGATGAGTTGCTCGTTACTCAGACTGACTTTTTCACAAAAAAAAATTTTACTAGTACTATCCACACTTTCTTAGATAATAGTTATCCTCTTCATTTCATTTTTTCCACTATACATAATACTTGTAGATTGAATTAGCACATCCACAGAAACAACATTGTCCATCCTTCTAATAAAAAAGAAAAAGTTGTTCCAAAATGTTTTACTATTCCATATGCTAAATCAGTTTCTGAAAGCTTAATGCCCATTGCTCTTAAAATGAATTCAAAATTAGCATATTCCATTCCTAACACCCTTAAAAATGAATTCTTGTCCAACTGGCCTCCTACCATGCCAAAATAAAAAAAAAGTATAAATTAGAATTCGGAACAATTTATGAGCTTCCAAACTCCTCAAAAAAATTTTGAGCTCGTTTAGAAGGAATCGGTTAGATCTTCCCCGATGTTGTCCGTTTCCAGTTAGAAGGAATCTTAATTTAAAGGTGAGGGGGGGAGGAGGTGCTGAATAGACGTCCCCTACCCCTTAAAATTAACAATAGGAAATCGTTTCTAGGTTCAGAATTAGGAGTTCTTTATGAGTGCACACTGGTCGACATCCGCCTAGGTACCGCTGCAGGACCCTTATCTTTCCCTGGGACTTCCGATATGAAGGCTCCAGTAATATCGCGCTTCGGCTGCACTTCAGGGAATGTACCGCCTCTTAGCAGCTAAGAGCATCAAAGTGGCCGACATCCGCACAGTACGTACAGTGCGCGTCCGCCAGTGCGACTGGCCGACATCCGCCTAGATATCACTCGGTACACGCGGCGCGGCCTTAGCTCCATTTGGGCCCAATGACACTGCGGTTCGGATGGCCCAGGTGAGAAAGTTGGACCTTGGATTGGTCATCGGCGCGGATGGTTATTCTTAAGAGGAGACCCGCCCACTGTTTCCGATGTCTGGCCAAGAGTCATACGCAGCAGCGGTGTCTGTCCTTCGTGAACAGGACCCAATGCTACTTTAACGAGCCGGGTCATATATTGCCGATTGCCGACGAACGTCCTACTGTCCCTCTTGTGGCGTCCCGCCAACTACAAGATAGGAAGTCCATCCTGTGTAAACGTCAGGCCGCAAGTCCGTGCGCAGAATGGACATTACTTGGGAGATTACGGTCTCCCCAGGTAGTGATTTTACGCGAACCGTGCGGGTGTCGCCGGCCTCCGGGGGAGATGTTTCTTCTCCGGATACTTCGCGCGGTGAGGTATCTCTATCTCAGAGCATATTACGGGTAAGTCTCTCGAGAGTGGAGCCCGTGCCGCCCGCGCCATTGGAGGGGCTTCACATTTACTCGGGGACCCTTCGCCCGCTGGGAAGCTGCTTGGGCGGAAATAATTTCGTCTAGGCGCGCGCGGCACTCCTGCGCCAACGGAGCGCGGGGGCATTAAGTAATGCAGTGTATTGTCCCACTTTACTCTCCTCTGCTCCTATGGAGAGGCTCGACCCACAGTTGATGTATTTCGGCTGGGTCATAATGGTCTCCCCCATAAACCGGCGAATAAACTTTAGAATCTGCGCCGACTTGCGCTCACCTCCCGAGTTACTTCAGGTCGGTGTGAGTCGGCGCGGGAACAGAGAACGGTGAGGAGCTGCCGAGAGCGTGGTGCGATCTCGCTTCCACATTGCTCTCGTCGTTTACTGACGCGGGTTTGGAAGGAATGTTAACATGTGCCCAGGCTTGCGTCACAAAGTCAGAGTAGGACACAGCAGTTTTTAAGAGGCGGCTTTGGTTGGTCTCTTTGGGACGTGTCCAACTTTGTTGGGTATATCCATCAGGGGTCTTCTGGGACCGAATCTAATATGCCTCGGGTCTGACTAGCCTGAAGTATCTATGAAGATCTTCCTCTCTTACACAAAAAAAGGAGCTCTTTATGAGTTCTTAAATCAGTGCACTTTCGATTTATATGGTGTCAGGCCGACCGCCTGGAGGTTAATAAATATTATTGGCACAAATCTGGTACAAAAATATATAATCTTTAATTTTTTAGCTGCAACCCTTTAACAGGAAAATCACTCTCTGTCCTTTTCACGCTAGAGACAACTATGTTCCAGAATGGGAAAATAAATCACTTTCACACTAGAAAGAATCATAAGTATTATAAAATAGGGAAATAAGTCATTTTATAACAGAAAATTGTAAAAAGTCTTCCTTATTAAAAAAAAATTAGATGAATCGTAATATAACATTTCGTATAACTATTCACCTGAATCTTTTTGTTTTAATAAGTATAATAATATATAAGGATAAATAAAATGTCCCGGTCCGGTGAAATATCTTTAAAACTAAACATTTCCGGAAGAAATGTTTCTTACAAAAGTTGTAAGATTTTAATAGATGATCTGTTCACTGATCTGGTCAGTTTAATCTTAGCTGACGTCGCCAAAGTCAAGGTCATATCGATTTTTTTTAATGGCACACTCTGTTTTTGATTCCAGAATCTTATAGTTGGTATCAAGAACTAGTAGATTTCAAAACACTACAATAAAGTTATTTTTGATAAAATATTTTTCGAGGGGGAGGGGGGAGGGTAGCCGGACAAGAGAGGCAAGTTGTGACCGATCTGGAGACATGATTCTCAATATCAGCTGAACTGATCAAATTCTATATATGCTCAATCGATAGCTACTGCACGGATTGTACGAGGGCAAGTCAATAAATTTTTAGAAAAAGATAGTAAAACATTTTTTTTTATCGATTCATTTTTATTTCTCAACATAGTCTCCTTTCAGCTCAATACACTTGATCCAACGATTCTCCAACTTTTTCAAGCCGTCCGAATAATATGATTTGTCCAACTCTTCAAAATAAGCCTCTGTTTCGGCGATGAGCTGCTCTCTGGTGGTGAATTTCTTTCCTCCGAACCATTTTTTCAGATTTGGAAACAGGAAATAGTCGCAGGGAGCTAAATCTGGCGAATATGTTGGATGGAGAAGCAATTCGAAGTGGAATTCATTGAATTTGACCATCGATTCCGGGCACGTGTGAACTCGTGCATTGTCTTGATGGAAGAGCCCTTTCTTCTTTGCCAAATGGAGACGTTTTTTTCTTTAAAATGTTGAAACGGTCCAATAAGGCTGCATATTAATCGCCATTGATCGTTTGCTTCGACGGAAGGTAATCGATATACCGCGTGCATCCCATAAAACTGTGACCGTTATCTTTCCGGCCGACTTCACAGTCTTCGCCTTCTTCGGAGCTGGTTCACTCGGTGAAGTTCATTGTTTTGACTGTTCCTTCAGGTATCCGTCTCAGGTGTGAAGTAATGGATCCATGTTTCGTTCCACATAATGAATCAACGCAGAAATTCATCTGGATTACGTTGAAATATCTTCAAACATTATTTTGAAATCGTCACACGGTCGCGTTTATGATTCACAGTGAGCAAACGTGGCACCCATCTAGCTTTTTTGTATTCAATTGTTCGTGCAAAATTGAAATCACTGTGCTATGTGATATGCCTGTGGCTTCAACAGCTCACGCACTTTCACTCGTCGGTCAGTCAAAACAATATCATGGACTTTATCGATAATTTCTGGCGTAGCAGCCTCAATTGGACGTCTCGAACGAAGTGCATCACATGTGGATGTACGACCACATGTTTAAATTCATTCACACAATTGTATACAGTCGCAAACGCTGGTGCAGATGTGCTATGAACATTATCCAATTCGGTTTGATTTCTTTCGGTGTTAAACCTTTCATATGTAGATCACTGCAAGAAACTCGTTTTTTTCCATTTTGCAAAAAATATAAAGGTTGTTCGTCTACAGAAATGAAACCACGCGATGAATTCCGCTCAAAATTTGACAGTAATCAGCTGAAAGATGCTACTTGTCAAAAAGTAATGTGACATGACACTACGAGTATCCTCTAACAAATTTTCTAAGAACTTATTGACTTGCCTCGTATAATGAAAGTACTTTTATTTTTTTTCTATATGTCCTGCAAGCAGAGGTATTGCAAACCTCTGAATCTCTGAACTTGATCATCATTTTAAGAAACGTCGTCGATCAGCAGAATGTATAGCCGCAACGTCTGTCGCTAAATGACACTAGAAGTGCTAATCAGATGTCTGCCCGTTCGAGTTGTGACGTTTAGAGACTCATGGCGATATGTGCGGCGCGAGGCGTTTGCTAGGCAGTTTTCACTCTCGCACGCCAAACTATCGATATTCAGCACTTTAGATTAATATCTCGATTACGAAAATTGAAAAATGATCAAGAACTAAGCTAAGAAATGGTAATGATAAAGCGATTTATTCATTATTGATCTCTATTTATTAATAATAATATTTAACACAAAATAGTTATATATATTATAATGACAATTGCATTTATTACATAAAATGGTTATTTTTATTTATTATTCGTATCTTACATAACTTAAATGTATAAATAGTGATTGATTAAACATGTTTGACAACAATTTTGAAATTAGAAGTGCATAATGAATCTTTGGTATGTTATTAGTGATGATGTAAATATTAAAAAATTTAATGACTTCTTCATTTCATCAAAGAAAACTAACAATAAAATGATTCGCATGTTTACAATTTATTTAAAATTGAAGAGACTGGAAATGTATATATATATATATATATATATATATATATATATATATATATAAAACAATAAATATATATAAATATATATAACAATATAAATACATATAACAATATGTAGAAATTATTGTGAATACAACAAATGATCTGTTTTCTGTTCTTGCACTAGACTGTACTAGAACTCTTTTTTCACGTAATTGCGGATTATGTGAAAAATATTTGCCGTACATACGCAATCCCTAATAACTTTTGTTTCATCCGGACATCCGATACGGATTACGGATTATAGGCTACATGTGACAGCACGCTAACAGTGTGTTCAAGTCGGATTTCCGCATTAGCTTTCCATCCTTTGTTTAGTAATCCTTTGTTTAGCCGAGTGGCATTTTAAGATGTACACATTTTTTATTTTATTTTTTTTGTTATAATTTGAAATGATTTTAAAATATAACGTTTCTTGAAATTTAAAAGAACTGATCTGTGTGACGCCTTTCTTGTTCCTTCGAATTCTAATCCAGCCATAGCTTGGACAATGACCAAACAAATTTTGTTTATTAATTGTTATTTCTTATTGAAGTGGTGGAGGGAAAGAAGAGAATTGTGGGCGTGGGGAGGGAGGAGAGATGGGAATTGGTCTTCAATAACCGGAAGAATGGTTTTCTATATTTTATTTATGTTATTATAGCCATTATCTCTATTTAAATTGTTAGGGTGTTTTTGTATTTCTATGGCTTCTCTACACTTTCTTGGAAAGTATGATGTAATGTTAGTGGTCGTTTTGTCAAACAGTATTTGATGTCCTGTTTCGATGTTGTGTTCTGATAATGCTGACTGCGTGATATGTTTTAGCCTGACATCACGTTGGTGTTCTTTTATCCGTAGGTTGACCATTCTCCCGGTTTCTCCAATGTATACTTGTCCGCAGGAGAGGCAAGATATTCCTGTGGAGTAAAAATCTTTGATCTTTAGGATTTCTTAAGATTTGTCCTATTTTTTTGGATGGTTTGAAGTTAGTTCGGATAGTTATTGTGTTTGTTTAATATCCTGCCAATCCGATCTGTTGTTCCTTCGACGTATGGGAGAATGGAGAGGATTGTTTCGTCTGGTTGTCAGAGACCATTGTCTTGTTTACATGTTTATTAATTATTTGGTTGTCTTTTGGTTTGTCGTGTCCGTTTTTCTATGAGGCTAGTTTTAGGTGGTTGAGTTCTGTCTGTAGATATTTTTTGTCAGAGATGGTGAAAGCTCTATGTACAAGTGAATTGATTGCAGATTGTTTTTGTGCTGGTGATGATGCGACTCGGCACCACCATAGTAGGTATCTATCTGTGTGTGTTGTTTTCTGTACACTTGATGGCCTAAGGTACCATCAGCTTTCTCAGAGACAAGAACAGCTAAGAAGGAGAGTTTTCCGTTTTCCTCTATGTTTATAGTGAAGTTTAAATGTTGATTATTGAGGAAAATAAGGAATTTATGGAGTTCGGCTCTGCTGTGTCTCCACATCACGAATGTGTCGTCTATATAACGAAACAAAACTTTTGGTTTTTTGGATGTTTTTCTGAGGACCTCTTTCTCAAAAAGCTCCATGAAGATATTGGCGATTATAAGAAAAATAGGAGAACCCATTGCCGCTGCTGATGTTTGTTTATAAAATTAGTTGTTATAGGAGAAGTAAGTAATTGTTAAGCAATGCTCTATTAGCGGGATGAGATCGGAGGGGACTTCATGTGAGGCCTTTATTATATTTAATGTGTCTTTTATTGGGACTTTTGTGAAAAAGGATTTTACATCGAAACTTACAAGCAGGTCTGTGGGATGTACTCGGATTTTTTGGATCTTTTGTATGAAGTCTGTTCATACAAAATCATCATCGGGGTAGGCTCCCTTCATTGATATATTTATCGTAATTTTTTCTTCATTTGTTTTTTCGTTGACTTTTTAATATTTCAGTTATTTTTCTTGATTCTTTTCTTTCATCGCTTTTATATTCTTTTTCGTTTATTATATCAGCAGAAAAAATTTTTGTAGACGGGTCATGGATGATACCATTAGTTGATATTATTAATTTATGCAATTCATTTTTTATAATAATAAAAATTAATAATAGAATAATATTTTCAGAAATACGCATAATGTAGAATGTATATTTTTCATAATAAGATAGCGGTCTTATAAGATAATGTATATAATAGTGTTTTTTTGTAAATAAATGGTTATGTAAATATTATTTTTAGTACAAACGTAAGGGAGAAATTAAATGCAATACTGGTTATCTAAATCATACTTTTTGTAACATATTACAAAAAGATTTATAACAAATTAATTTGTTTTTGGTGAAAAGTTAAACATATAATAATAAGCGTTCGAAACCTCAAGCTACAATTTCTAATGTTCATTTATGTACAAAACAATGCTAAAGGGAAAGTATAATAAAGAATTGATTAAATGGTACTCATTCGTCAATGGTACTCTTTCTTGATAATAATTTACCGCTTATAGCAAAAATTTTAGCCTTTGTTTCTTGTTGTATTTTAAAATCTTTCCTATTAATTTTGTTATTCCGCCTACACGTCTAGCTACTTTTCTTTAATATAACTGACAGTTTCACTACGTCTTTTTTCTCATTTTGAAGCTACTAAATTAAAGTAAATTTTTTTAACCTTTCCTGGTCACACTTGGTGGTCACATAATAGATACTCTGAATTAAAATGATCCTAACCATCTTTAAATCTGTTATCAAATCAACAGACAATAGTATTAATTCCACAAACTTATATAAATAGACTGCTGACTCAATGTGATAGAAAGAGATGAATCCGATTCCGAACTGTCCTTGTTTTACTTCCCATATGCGTATGTATGCGTCCTGTTTGTGAATATTGTGAATTTGTCCATGTAATTTATACATGTGTGAGTGAGAGAACTCCAATATGGCGTTGCCTCTGCTGTCTTCAAATATGGAAGCGAAGCTCTTTGGATTATTTATAAAAGTTTATGATAGAACTATTTATAAAAGTCTGTGATTTGTTCAAATAATTTTCAAAAATTATGATATATAATTTCATCCTTTTAGAAAATGGAACAATAGCGTTTTAGTGAAAAATTTAATTTTAATCTTAAAAAAAATCGTAAATATGTTAAGTTCGGAAAAATGTGCTTTATTAAAAATATAACTTAAAAAATTATAATTTTTTAAATTTATAATTAAAATTATAAGAAAACGGCTCAAATAATTAAATTCAACACATATAAGGAGCTACGAGTCAATATAATATATTTGTTACAATATTCAAGATAATTATAAACATAGAAATTTGCTGACAAAATTTAATCACAAATATAACAAAACGTTTCGGCTTATTATGAGGTCATCTTTAAGTTGTTAACATAAAAATTAAAATATGTACGAAATTATTTTAAAAACGCAAATGTAGAAAGAAGAAATTTATGGTAATTACGATACATAGATGTGATTCGGTGGCAATTCATCATATCATAACGTTATAACGTAATGTTCCAAAGAAAGTGATAGACGTTACTTGTAATGCTATGCACTCGCATTTCGGAAGATACATCCAAGAATTGTACTGTTACAGTTTAACTGTTATAATTGATAGATAACATTACACAAACTAATTTTAATTTCTGACTTATCTGTGTAATATTATATGTAATATTATATATAACGAGATTGTAATATTTCAACTAACAGACAATGAAATCTCGTTTATACAAATAAGCAAGATTACAGTTTAATTAGATAATAAATATATCTCAAATTGAATAATATTTTAATGAATTAATATTCTAATGAATTTTTTTTTTGTATATTCACTGTCAATATTCTAATTCACAAGCGATCTTAAAGACAAACCACAGCGATTAACTTCGCTGGTTATAATACACTGGCATATCTTACAGTTTCCATTAAGGATGAGATCTTTTCTACACATCTATCACATAAATTACATGTTGTGCACAAGTTGTAAATCATAAGTGTAGAAAGTTAAAAAGAAATCAAGAAAATTTGATGTATTATGTTAATAATAAATAGATTTTCTCAAAATTAATAAAATAATGTTTGTAGAATACAAATTAAACGACGTTTAAGTTTTTAATGACTCAATAATTTTATTTTAATTAATATTCTTACTTTGAACCTTCTGTCATATTTTTTCACGAAAAATTTATATTTAAGCTTATCTTTCTTCGTTCCTTATGTCCGAAGAGAAGATTGCAGCTTCCTATTTCTGCTGTCTCTTTCGAGCACTTCTTGAAATACTTCTTGAAAGTTAATATTACTTGTAATGAAAGATTGATATTACCTGTCTATGTACTAATATTACAGCTTCTTCAATTGATAAATAACTGTAATTCATAACATAAACTGTTATTCAAATGTTCCTGTATCCATATGGGTAATTTGCGCTTATCTAATCTTGAAAAAATTTTTACAGTAGTGTAAGCGTGAAAAAGTCATTGTATTGCAAAATGTAGAAATATTTTTATGAATACGTATGACAGATTGTTTTCCAAAGAAGTTTATCTTATTCGCGAACACCATGATATCATAATCCATTCTTCTTTTGATCGTATTCTATTACGCCGTGTCTTATGATGTCTAAAGTTAAAAAATTGTTCTCTCAGATCTGAAAAGACATTAGAGAAACATTTATATATTTTGTTCAAGTAAGTAGAAACATTATATGAGTAGATTATTTATTCTAATATACAAAATAATTATAAAATATAATATTTACTTACGTACATACTCACTTACTTACATCTTGTATATTTTGATTTCGTCATCTCGTTGACAGCTATCCTAACCACTTCGCACAGTAACTCGCATTTTGACAATTTCGCCGCGTTTCGAAAACCATAAAAAAAAACGTGTTGCAATCTTTTAATCCCTGACTGTACAATTTCAGTTTTACACTTCAGGTTGTTGGTACACAAGACCTGTGACGTAAACTATAGATGTGACGTACACAAGATCTGTGACGTAAACTATAGATTTTCAACTGGTAATAAAAGGTCACAGTATAACCAGTAGGGACACTTCGGCACCTTTGATCTCCATGTCACGTGAGCATCCGCCATGTTAACATTTACATTATGTCATGTACATACATTACACATACATACTGTCATTACACATACATTACATGTCGTTTTACATTTCATTGAATCCGGCTCAAAACGAAAGCTATATCTGCGCGGATTCGCATTTTTTCGCAAGTGTCCCTACTGGTTATATTGAGATTTATGTTGTGTGCATTATAGATTTTCAGTATTGGCAGTAAATTTTTGAATCTAGCCTCAGTTTTACACTTCACATTTGAAACATTTTGCGCGCGCGTTTCGATGTGTTTCCGGTTTTGCCTCTTCACGCTTTGTTGACCGACTCTTGCATACAGAACGCGGCAATGTTTCTCGCGCGACGGAAATTGTCGCACCAATAATTTTATATTCTAATGGCTCCTGCACACAGAACGCGGCAACGCTTGCTGCGCGGCGGAAATTGTCGTACTAGCCTATTGTAAAAGAGAAATTTGTAAAAGAGACGCGGAATTTTCCTGAAGAATTTAACGAGAAAGCAAGTACGGACATATTCGTTCATGTTCGTATACGGGTTGCCGGCCGGATCGCGATAGCAGCGATCGCGTAGTATAGCGCGACGAATCAGGCGGGGCGATTCTGAACGAGCCAATAGGAGAGAACGGAATGGCGTGCGTTGCTATCGTGAGGCAAGGAAGCAGTCCTTGGCAGCGGAAGGTTCGGGAAGAGATCGCGTTTTTCGAGGTCGGAAGAAAAATAAAGTACATATATATCCAAGATCTTCTTCTCTTTGATTAAAAATTTTGAGCCTTTCTCCTACATTTATGAGAAGTGGCATTTACTCGCAAACGGGCTGTCCGACAGTTTATGTGATTACGGGAGAATACTATATAGCCTTATTTCGTTAGTGAAGTGGTGGTGAGTGAAAAAAGACTGTACGAGTTATGGCGGACGAAGACTTTCGAGTAACGCAATTGAAAGCAATTCTGAAGCAATTAAAATTGTCACTAGCGAGAAATAACGCAACGCTGTTAAAAAGATTGTACCAACATGACCCGAGTGGATTATGGAGGGAGATAGCAAGAAATGTGCAAGTGGAGAAGAAAATCAACAGCCGATTCAGGACGAGCTGTTGGATTGAATTAGCGGCAGGAGGGGAGAAACGAGCAATTCCGACAGACGTGACGAGACAAGATCATGCAGTTCGGGAGAATGTGATTGTAAGCCTCACTAGAGATCTAGAGCGTATGAGATGCGAGAATGATCTTATGCTATTGTGAATGGAAGATTTACGATTAGAAAGAGCCGAGAGAGATAGGCCAGCGATAACGTCGGCGAGGAATGACGGCCCACCGGCGACAACACGGCCCACTATTTCTGCGTTAGAACTTCTTAACGAATTTATGGGTGCCGAAAACACATTCTGGAGCTGGAAAAGGCAGTTTGAGCTTGTGCGTGCTACGTACCAACTTGACAATAACATGCGAATTTTAATAGGGATGAAACTTAAGTGGCGAACTTTGCAGTGATTTCACTCAAGACTAGAGCATCTGGAGATGCCGGTAACGAAGCTCATAAGTCAAATGAAGAGGATGTTTGATTATCGACCGTCAAAATTAGAATTGCGTCGACGTTTTGAAAAAAGAAACTGGCGTAGCGATGAATTCTTCAACGATTATTATTTCGACAAAGTAATACTGGGTAAAGTATCGGTCGACAAAAACGAACTCACAGATTTTATTATCGATGGGATTCTTGAGACGCAACTGCGCAACCAGGTACGCATGCATCGTTTTGAGAGAAAGGAAGATCTGCTGAGAGTTTTCGAGCAGATCATCTTAAAAAAGTCCGAAAGCAAGAACCGTCTAGGTCGAGGAAACATTGTCAACAAATCGGATGACAAGCAGCAAGATAAAAGAATCGGAACGACTATAGGATATTAAGTGTTATAATTGCAACAAGACACATTTCATGAGATTGCAGCAGGCCAAAGAGGGAGCGAGGTTCGTGCTATGAGTGCGGAGAGATAGGTCATCGGACTCGAGACTGCGGACAAAAGAAGCAGGTGACGTTCACGGAAGCGAAGGACACCGAGGCGCACAGGTTTCTAATGTAGTCGAGTAGGATGGGAACAGTAATGAATATATAAAGTGTGTAGGAATACAGATAAGTACTATCGATTTGGAATGTAGATTCGCCGCGGATTCATAGTTAGACACCGCATGTCCGATTAGCTTAATTAAATCTAAATTTGTGCTGCCGGGTTCGATGCTGCAGGCTGAGCATTACGTTTAATAGCTCCGCGTTGGAAATTATAGATACTGTGTTCGCATGAATAAATTTCGAGAGCAAAATATCGAACGAATTAAAATTACCGTGTCATACTATGTAATGTGACATGTTGCTTGGTAGAGACGGATTGAGAAAATTGGACTTTACTATGGCGCGGCAGTTGGAAAGGAGGTTGAGGACAATGTGAATGAAATATTACACATTGACGTGAATGAGACGGTCGTGGATGAGATGGATAAATTTAACATAAATTCGAACTTACCGTATGCGATCAGGAGTAAGCTTGCAGAAAAGATTCGTTCATGTTACTTAGAAACTACGAGGATATCGGAGCCTAAAGTAAGAGCAGAACTAAAATTACATGTAAAAAAGGACAGACATTCCACTTTGTACCCAGTAGGTTATTGATTGATGAAAAAAACAAAGTTCATACCATTCTAGACGACTTGTTAAAACGGGGTATCATTCGTCTCAGTAACTTCAAATATGCTTCCAGGATTGTGTTGATACGGAAAAATATTAGCGTGCTCTTAATAAAATTACTGCACGTGACAATTACCCGTTACCAATAATCGAAGAACAGATTGATGCGCTGCAAGGAAAGCGTTATTTTACGTCACTAGATCTCAAAGACGGATTTCACCACGTATACGTAGAGAAAGATAGCGTCAAGTATACTGCTTTTATTACGCCTTTCAGTTGCGAAAATGCCTTTCGGATTGAAAAACCAGCTCGGTTTCAGCGCTTCGTTGATGATGTGATTTAATTGAGAATGATGACGTCGTGGCTTATATGAGCGATTTTCTTGTTGCCACCGAAACTATAGAAAAGCATTTAGAAGCGTTGAACATATTTTTAAGTTACTTATAGAAAATCGACTCGAGTTGCGCCTGAATAAATGCCATTTTATGTTTGAGGAGATCGAATTTTTAGGATATGTTATCGATAACGATATCGGCCAAGGGTATCCGTCCGAATGATTCCGGGATAGCGACCGTAAAAGAGTTCCCGATTCCTAAATACCTGTATGTCCGGGACGGTCAAAGTTTTCTCAGACTATGCTTCTATTTTAGAAAATTCGTAACAAATTTTTCGATAATCGTGGGACCTCTACATTTATTAAGATTTAGTTCAGAAGGAAGTGACGTTTGAGTTCGGTTGGAAACAAACGGAGGCATTCGAATTGTTGAAAAGCAAGTTAGTTTCCGTGCCGATTTTATCTTTACAGTCCAGGGGATGAGACGGAATTGTGACGCGAGCTCGCGAGGTTTCGATGCGATACTGTTCCAACGGAAAGTCGATGGACTTTTTTATCCGATCTTTTATTTTTCGAAAAAACTTACGGAGATCGAGTCGCATTATCATAGCTATGAGCTGGAAACACTTGCCATAGTATACGTCCTAAAGAGATTTCGCATATATCTTCAGGATATCCCTTTCAGATAATTATCGATTGTAATACGTTTGTCATGACGCTGAATAAAAAGGAGATAAATCCACGGATCGTGCGATGGGCGTTTGAATTACAAAATTTTGACTACACTACGGAGCATAGGCCGAGAAAAAGAATACAACATGTGGACGCGCTGAGTCGAGCAAGCGGAATTTTAGTGATAGAAGTGAATACTTTCGAGTATAAACTGTCCGTTTGTTAATTGCAAGATCCGGTCATTAAAGAATTAAGAATACATTTGAAAAAGGAACAAGATAGTCTGTATGAAATACGGAATGATCTCGTCTATCGTAAAAGGGATGACAAAATTCTATTTCTTGTCCCGCGCACAATGGAGCAGGACTTACTTTACAATATCATAGTGATTTTGGTTATTTCTTATGACTTTGGAATAAAACATTAGTGTTTTTACAGGAGACTTACTGGTTCCCAAAAATGAAGGCCAAGGTCAACGAGTTCATCAGAAATTGTACGACATTGACGATACGACGAAATTGTATTGCTTTTTTGAAGATGTCGGGTAAAAGCGAAGATTTCATGCATAATATACCAAAGGGGACGTTTTCGATGATATATGTTGTTCATTTTAGCCCCGTAGATCAAGCGAATGCCACGAAGAAGTATGTATTTCTGGTTATAGACGCCTTTACTAAATTTGTAAAATTGTATGCGGTAAAAACTACAACTTCCCGCGAGATGATACGATGCTTGAAGGACTATTTTAGCGCGTATAGTAAACTGAGAATCTTAATATCCGATCGAGGAATTAGTTTTACCTCAAAGGAATTTGAAGAGTTTATGAAGGAAGCTAAAATAGAACACGAAAAAGATTGCAACCGCCATATAAACAGACATATAAACAGACGATTGCATCGCTTCAAGCGAACGGGCAGGTCGAAAGGTATAATAGAATTTTAGCATCGGCACTAGGTAAATTGTATGACGGAAGGGAGTGGCATAAATCGTTAGAGGAAATAGAGTTTGCTATGAATAATACAATAAACCGGAGAAACCCCCAATCGATTATTGTTCGGAGTGCTGCAGCGAGGACATGTGTTCGACGCGGTTAGAGAACTAAAATGAGGTATACGTCGAAAACCAAAATGAGGAAGGCGAAAGAGATTTAGAACGAATGCAAGTGTATGGTAAGTAGCGGAGAGAATTGAAAAGGCGAGCTTGTATAATGAAACTTATGTAAACAAAAGGCGTAAAGAGGCACGAGAATACTCGGAGAGCGTTATTTTAAACAACCTCTTTGTTTTAAAAAATTTCGAAACCGATGGAAAATTGATTCCAGCATATAGAGGATTCTACCGTGTTGTTCACAAGTTGAAAAATGATCGATACGTCGTGGCAGATCCCGAAAGTTGCCAGGTCTCACAACGACCCATCAAGAGACATGGAAAGTAGCAAACATGAAACCTTGGCGCGAACAACTGGCAGAGTCTTCACCAGACAACGACTTTGAAAATGCGGAAGACGACTTGTACAAATTAGTTATAAGACAGGACAGCCTATGGTCAGAGATGGTCGAAACTGTAGTAGAAAAGAGAGATGACGCGGAATTTTCACGAAGAATTTAACGAGGAAACAAGTGTGGACATGTTCGTGTACAGGTCGACCAGATCGCAGTAGCAGCGATCACGTGGCATGGCGCGACCAATCAGGTGGGGCGACTCTGAGCGAATCTGAGCAATAGGAGAGAACGGAAGGGCGCGCGCTGCTGAGTCGGGAGGCAGGGCAGCAGTCCCTGGCAGCTTCGGGAAGAGATCGCGTTTCTCGAGGTGGGAAGAAAAATAAAGTACATATATATCCAAGATCTTCTCTTTCATTAAAAATTTTGAGTCTTTCTCCTATAATTCTATGTTCTTAAGTCGACCCAACTTTGCAAAACTTCTGGAAATAATATTAGGTGTTGGAATTAATTCGTAGCGTTTTTTAATGAAAGAATGTTATTTATTTCACATGAGCATTAAAAAATACATTAATGAAAGTACTTCCCATCACTTGTAAAACGCTACGAATTAATTCCAACACCTAATATAATACTACTTCTGCCGCGTGGTAAAAGTTGGATTGAGTTCAACTTTTGTTGCGCGAAATTATATGAATAGATATCTATTACTTTCGAGCGAGACGTTGATTGCGTCAATTTTATGTTCTGTGTGCAAGAGCTATTAGGTTTGTTTTTTATTATTGCACTGGTGCAATAAGTTGAAGTGAAACAAATGTATATTTGTTTAATTTTAACATATTGCACTGTGTGTACTGATTCATAATAAAGAAGTTGTATATAGGGTGATTCAGAACAACTTAAATGTCCCTGAAGAGACGTATTCTTGACCGAATTCTAAGACAATTTTTCCTTTCGAAAATTTTGTTCGAAGCTTAGTTTTCAAATTACAAGAAGAAATAATTAGCGTATCATGGGTGGCGTATAGAAGACGGGATGGCTTTGCATGGGGCGCATATTAATCGGACGCACACATTTATAAAAACATGTTCCTTCTTTCCTCTGTACTATCTTTTTGTCTTTCATATACTTTAAATATGCTAGTTTCATTAAATTATAAAACATGTAACGATGCATCTCTTATATGCATCCGGCAAAAAACCTAGCCGAATGCTGTTGCATCCCATCACCAGTGGGATACAACGATGAGAGTGCGATGCGCCCGCATATTTTTTAATAAATCAAAAAAATAATTCACAGGTATAGCAGCTCCGTCGGAGTTAACCGAATGCATCCGAATTCCGTCGAGTTCCGTTGTTTCCCGTTCGTATTGTTAATCGACGGGAATCGCCGAACGATTCTGAATAACGAATGAGAGCAATAATTAGTATAAAAGCTGAGTTTTCCTCGACAAAATTCTTCTTTTTCCTGCCTGCTCCGATCCTCTTCCAGATTCGTATCCTCCGGCCGCAAGCGCAAAAAAGCGGTAGAGAGAGCTCTGACGAGAGTTTTCGGTAGCAACCGACCGGCATATTCCGAAACCACTGCATCGACGGGAGCAATCTGAGGCAAAGTATACTCTATCTCGCCGAGCATTCTTGGCCGCTGATCAGCTAAGTCAGTACGACTGCACCGACGGGAATTTTTTGTGTCCGAGTGTACTCTGTCATACTGAGCGTTCTCGGCTTGCCGCCGCTTCCTCCACATATCGGCACGATTCCAGGGATAATGTTCTCTGCCTCTGTCAAGAGTTCTCGACCGCCAACACCTTAAAAACCAATGAACGTCGACAATAACAAAGGGATGGAGAAGTTCTCGACCGTCGGGTGCACTCCAAAACGCATCTTCATTATATCGGAGAAAACTTGCTCGCTTTACCGCAACGGGAACCGCAAACGCGAACGCGACCGCGATTGGCTGGCGCATACCCGCGTGCTGTACGAATCAATCAGAGGCTGTAATTCCGTATACAATTGACCAATTATAATCGAGAAACTGTCATTTCCGTATGCAAAAATTATTTATATGTGCTCAAGAATAGGGGCCTAAGTGTGCTCGCGTCCCGCGTCTCTCACGCTGCACGTACACTGCGATCGGCAGCAGCCGACAGCGACAAAACCAAACCACACCGCGTCACACATCACACACACACACACACACACACACACACACACACACACACACACACACGCGCGCGCGCGCGCGCGCGCGTATACCGGGTGTCTCAGAGCACCCGTACCACCCTTTTAAAAGGTAGGGATGTGTTTGTACAAAAAAATGGTTCAGACAAAATTTGCAGGATTTCGGGAGATCTATCTGATGGCGACCTTGAATTTGACCTTGAGGTCGACCTTGGGCATAACTCAAGGTCAAAGTAGCGTTTTACAAATGTAAATCCTTATTCATGACATCACAAATGAAAATAGCGGAAAATTTTACGTCCGAATACGTTATCAAGCCTAGGTCAAAATTACCCTTAGAGGTCATGTGGAGGTCAAGTTACTTTTAGAGCACCCGTACCAACCTTCTAAAAGATATGGATGTGTTTGTACAAAAAATAGTTCAAACAATATTAGGTATTTACATAGCTATGATGCATCCATCTGCTGGTGAATTTGAATTCTACCTTTAGATTCATTTGTAGTCATGTACATCGATTTTTAAAGATCCCTAATTATTAAGATCTTGAACAGTCGATGCCGCCTGTGTCAGCGTTACCCAAGATGTACCACGTGGAGATCACAAGGTCGGACTTACACCTCGTTGTGGTGCTTTTTTAAGGTGGTTCCCCTTGCCGTCACCTTTGTTCGTACGCATGTGTTCAGTCTAGATTTTCGAAGTGTCCTCCACGTGCATGTATGCAGGCTGTTATTCTTCGTTGAAAATCATTCGTCACCCGACGAATTTCGACAGGATCTAGAGACTGGCTTCTCGAATTCTGTTCTTCATGTCTTCTGAAGTCGTAGGTCGTTCGCGGTATACGAGGTCTTTTATTCTTCCCCACAAATAAAAATCCAAAATTGTAAGATCCGGTGATCGTGGTGGCCAGTTATGTGGACCATATTTACCTATCCATTGGGCGCGAAATATGCGGTTCAGTTGTTGACGAGCAATGACAGACGTGTGGGCTGGACATCCATCCTGTTGAAACCACATATTTAGACGTAGTTGAAGTGGAATATCTTCAAGTAAACGTGGGAGTTCGTTTTCGAGTAAATCGACTAAACTGAATTAAACTACACTAAACTAAACTAAACTGAACTGAACTGAACTCAACTAAACTGAACTGAACTAAACTTATTTGTTTGTTTTGCTTTTCTCCCTTTGCTCGCTTAAGAGTTTTATAAACTGTCGGTTTTTTTTTTAGGTGCGTTTAATACCTAGGTAGGTAGGTACTTAGGTACTTCAATATTCGGGGATTATTATTCATTTATAGGTAGATATGTCTTACTCAAGCGAAGAAGCTGCGTTAATGTTGTCGGTTTTGGGTAGGGCTGGAAGTTTTCGCGAAGCTGAAAGAATGTGGCGAAATGAATATCCCGATCGTACACCGCATTCGCGCAATGTTTTCAGTCGTTTGCAACGGCGGATAATTCAAAAAGGTATCGTCCAACCGGATTATAATAAAGGAATGCAAATTCATCGTCCGCTTCGTGCAGTACGGGCACCTGATATAATTGCTTCTGCTCTTGTAAATTCTACCGATTCTTTAAGAAGACGAGAAAGGGATAGTGGAATAAGTTGAAGCACTATCAGTAGAATTTTGCGAGAAAATTCATTTCATCCATATCGAATGTCACTTCACCAGGCCATTGGACGATCATAGACAAAGACTGATATTCTGTAATTGGATTACTCAACAATTACCTACTTTCCATAGAAGTATCTTGTTTTCTGATGAGTGCACCTTCAAAAGTGACGGCGAAGTGAACACACATAATCTCCGTTATTGGGCGCAAGAGAATCCACATTGGTATCGAGAAATCGATCATCAACGTATCTGGAAAATCAATGTTTGGTGCGGAATTGTTGATACGCATATCGTCGGACCATTTTTCTTTGAAGAAAATCTAAACCGTTTTCTGTATGTCGATTTACTCGAAAACGAACTCCCACGTTTATTTGAAGATATTCCACTTCAACTACGTCTAAATATGTGGTTTCAACAGGATGGATGTCCAGCCCACACGTCTGTCATTGCTCGTCAACAACTGAACCGCATATTTCGCGCCCAATGGATAGGTAAATATGGTCCACATAACTGGCCACCACGATCACCGGATCTTACAATTTTGGATTTTTATTTGTGGGGAAGAATAAAAGACCTCGTATACCGCGAACGACCTACGACTTCAGAAGACATGAAGAACAGAATTCGAGAAGCCAGTCTCTAGATCCTGTCGAAATTCGTCGGGTGACGGATGATTTTCAACGAAGAATAACAGCCTGCATACATGCACGTGGAGGACACTTCGAAAATCTAGACTGAACACATGCGTACGAACAAAGGTGACGGCAAGGGGAACCACCTTAAAAAAGCACCACAACGAGGTGTAAGTCCGACCTTGTGACCTCCACGTGGTACATCTTGGGTAACGCTGACACAGGCGGCATCGACTGTTCAAGATCTTGATAATTAGGGATCTTTAAAAATCGATGTACATGACTACAAATGAATCTAAAGATAGAATTCAAATTCACCAGCAGATGGATGCATCATAGCTATGTAAATACCTAATATTGTTTGAACTATTTTTTGTACAAACACATCCATATCTTTTAGAAGGTTGGTACGGGTGCTCTAAAAGTAACTTGACCTCCACATGACCTCTAAGGGTAATTTTGACCTAGGCTTGATAACGTATTCGGACGTAAAATTTTCCGCTATTTTCATTTGTGATGTCATGAATAAGGGTTTATATTTGTAAAACGGTACTTTGACCTTGAGTTATGCCCAAGGTCGACCTCAAGATCAAATTCAAGGTCACCATCAGATAGATCTCCCGAAATCCTGCAAATTTTGTCTGAACCATTTTTTTGTACAAACACATCCCTACCTTTTAAAAGGGTGGTACGGGTGCTCTGAGACACCGAGCATCGATACACACCGACACGACACACAAGCACTTCATTATATTACTCGACACTGTTTTTTCTAGCCGGCTCCGTCAATTCCGCGAAATACCGAGCTGTCACACAGACACGATTGTACATCAGACAATTCTCGTAAATACACATTATCTATATTTCAGCATTAAATACACCGATTTCTTTTTTGCATCTCACCGTTTCTGCCAGAATCCCTTTTACGTTCCGCAACATTAATACCGGCGAACTACGTCCGTGTGTAAAAGTCAGGTTGTTATAAAGCATGAAATTAAAATAAATAATGAACCCTTTAAATATCGGATTACATTTTAATTAAATTGATAAAATTGTTAGAGAAATGTCATAAAAGAGCGAAATTAGACAATAATTACGATAAGCATTATAAAATTATTGTTGACATACAAATGATACAATTATTTCAGTACGTTGAATTCTAAGAGCGTTTTTTACAATTCGACGTACTGAAATACTTGTTAAACTTAATTGTATCAATAGACATTATAATATTTGTGGCTAAATTATTGTTTAATTTTTCAATTTTATAAAAATTTCTCTAACAATTTTATTTGCGCTGTCGTAGCATTTATTGCATACTTATGAGAAATTTTATGAGAAACGCGATCATGCTTAGTTTAATATTCAAAGAGTTATGAAAGAGTTATGTTTAAAGCAAAAAGGTAAACCAAATATACTTTAAAAACTTATTATCTTAATTATAAAATTGCTATTACCTTGTAGATGTTTAACGATTTTATTTTGCTATGCTGTCCCGAACAAATATAAGATAACATATCCTAACCGCTTGGGGCCTAACTCCCTAGAAATTGCTGCCTAGACAGTAAAAAAACCGCACTAAAAAGATTGTTCTCACTGTCTTCATGGATTAGAAATATTCCAAGCGGACACTGTCTAGACTGCAATTTCTAGGCAGTTAGGCCCCAAGTGGGTAGGATATATTATTTTTTTTTTATTCAATGCGGCATAGCTGCCAGATTTTCTAATCTCAACAATAACAGTACAATTATAGAAGTCATGCGCTCCTTTGAAGAAGGAGGGAGGAAGGAGGGGGGTAAGAATCGGAGATGAGAGTTGCTTCGCGTAGAAAGTCGAAACCCATGTGAAACAAGACAATTATAGACTTCATTTTGTCTCTGTGACAGGTTTCCTAATCTCAATAGTTATCAACTTTAACGCTTAATATCTCGGCTCACAGGGTAGAACGACGCGTTTTTTTTTTGCCAGATTCTTTCGTTTCATGCAAAAATGCGCTCAATAAGCCTAATTTCATCAAAATCGGTAAGTAAAACATAATTCTTGAGTATTATCTAAATGATATTTAACATTTGAATGATAGAAGTAAATTAAACAGTAAACAGTTGTGTGGAGCACTTATTACAGTACATTCAAACTTAATCCTCCGACTATTTCAAGAAGCTAGAGCAAAATAGAATCATCAACATCTACAAGGTAACAACAATTTTATAATTAAGATATTAATAAGCTTTTAAATGTATTTGGCTTATATTTTGCTTTAAACATTCATACATAACTCTTTGAATATTAAAAAGTAAAATTGCGTTTCTCATAAAACTTTTTATAAATATATAATAAATGCTACAAGCGCGATAGCACTGATAAAATTGTTAGAGAAATTTTTACAAAAGAAATTAGACAATAATTACATGCTACAAGTATATTAACGATTGACATACAATTAAGTCTAATAAGTATTTCAGTACGTCAAATTGTATGAAACGCTCTTAGACTTCGACGTATTAAAATAATTATATGATTTGTATGTCAATAATAATTTTATAATATTTATCGCACATAATTATTGTCTAATTTCGCTCTTTTATGACATTTTTCTAACAATTTTATCAATGTATTATAATTAAAATGCAATCCAATACTCAAAGGAATCAATATTCATTTTAATTTCATTATTCTAATTTATAATTTAATAAAATTAGCATATTTAAAGTAAGTGAAAGATAAAAAGATAGTGTGATAAAAGGGAAAGGTAAGAAGGAACGTATTTTTATAAATGTGTAAATGCATCCGGTCAGTGTACGTTCCATGGATAAAGCGCCCGCGTCTAACCATGAGCGCCGTTCCTGTTGTCTCTTATACGGAGAATGTCCCGATTGCGCACATTATCGATCACACGGCAGTATTTCTCAATCGGACACGGATCCGATTGGACACGGACTCGATCGGACACACAGCGTTGCATTAGGACACGGACTCGATTGCACACGGATCCGATTGCACACAGACCCGATTGTGCATCGACTTGATTGCACACCGACTCGATCGCGCATTGATCCGATTGCGCACCAACCCAATTGCGCACGAACTGATTGCACACAGACTTCTCACATCCTACTTCATGAATGAAAACATCCGTCTTCATTAAAAATATTCTAACCAGACACTATTTACGCTGTAATTTTTAATTTGATTAAACTCCAAGCATAGGATATGTTATTTTTTTTTGTTTGAGGGGCGTAATTACCATATCAATAAGTAGTAGTCTATATATCTTGCTGTCTACATGACGATTTTTTAATCTCAACAACAGTACAATTATAGAAGTTGTGCGCCCCTTTGCAGGGGGAAGGAAGGGTGAGAGTCGCTTCGTGGATATATAAACACTTATTTATGTTTTTTTATCATCTACTAATATTTTCTCCGTTTTTCCGAGTGCTATTGTGTTTGATTGAGTCTGTGTGTAGTTGGCTCGTGCAATCGAATCGGTGCGCAATCGGATTGGCGGCCAATCGGGTCCGTGTCCAATCGAATCTGTATCTAATCACGTCTGCGGCTGATCGGGTCCGTGTCCGATTGGGAAATACTGCCGTGTCCAATCGATAATGTGCGCAATCGTGCCTCACTCCCTATACATAACCCGTGATACACTAATTATTTCTTCTGTAATTTGAAGAATAAACTTCGGAAAAAATTTTAAAGGAAAAATTGTCTTAGAATTCGGTCAGGAATATGTCTCTTTAGGGATACCTGGGTTGTTCTGAATCACTCTATAGAGTAGAGGAGCCAGCTAAGAATGCGTGAGCGAATAGAAAGAAATAGGAAACGAGATGGCTAGAAAGAATCGTGGAGCGGATAGCGTTTCTCTCCTCTTGGTTCTGCCATGTATAGCTTCTGTGCATGTGTGTATACATATGTCATATACACTAATATGGTATAATAATTCCATCGCATTCCTACCATATCTCGTACTCATTTCAACGCGTGCTAAATGGCGGCTTCCGGCTGAATTCATTTCACGCTTCCTTGATTTTCTCTGGAGATGATCATCAGCATTCTTGTTTAATCGCGCATGCACTGTTGTTGTTTTTACTATTAAGTGGGGAGATTTCAGGAAAGCAATATATTAATGCCTCAGCTTTTAAAGTTCTATGCGCGCGCAACATTAGACAAAGATAAAAATGGTCATCCCCAGAGAGAATGAAGTGGATAGTGATTCTCTTCTCTGATTGGTTCCGCCATTTATAGTGTACTGTATGTACCTATATGCCATACACTCATAATACTAGTGCAGTACAATATTAATATGTACAGCACCGTATGTTTCATCATGCCTACCATATCTCCTATTCACTTCAATAGTGTACTAAACATGGCAGCTTCCGAGGGAGTCCGCTCCACTCTCTTTTGATTCTCTCTGGCTATCCTATATTCTTTTCTTTTCTACTATCTAACATTTCCACTTACAGGGGTCCCTTGCTCTATATATATTGGGTCATCTAAAAAGTATCCGCAGTTTTTTGTCACTAGATGATATTGATGATCAACACCATCTAGGTGACAAAAAACCGCGGATACTTTTTAGATGACCCAATATTACAACTTCTTTGGTTCAGAAAGTGCAACAATAAAATAGGATAGGTACACTGAGGCCGGAATCAGACTACGCATTGAAGAATGAAATTGAAGATTGAAAGATTGAAGTTTGACCAATCAGAACAAAAGAAGTCAAAACTTCTTTGTCCTTATTGGTAAAATTTCAATTTTTAATCTTTAATCTCAATCTTCAATGCATAGTCTGATTCTGGGAAGAAGTGAGAAGAAGTGAGGGGTGGGGAGGTGTGGGGAAGGAAGGGGGTGACGTCACTAGGCGAGAGTATGACATCACTGGACGTGGGGGATGACGTTACGGAGAAAGAGGAGGGAATGACATCACAGGAGAAAAAGGATGGTGCGGGAGACGAGGATGATATCAATGGATATCAATGCGCAAATGGAAATTACGCGGGGTTCGCGTCGCTATGATGACGTCACGCGAGGTCAGTGGCTGCTGGGCGCGGTCTGCCGCCGTCGATCTCTATCACCGTCTCCGGACCAGTCTAGTCTACCGCTAATTTCCACCGCCGCCAGGCGCGATCTCCATCGCGCGCTACACTTACCATTAATACTTACCATTTTTCCTGTTATGCGTCATCTTATTTTTCTAGCACGCGAAATATTTTATTTGTTTATTTGATATCTACATTTTATTATATCATATTTTACTTTATTTTTTATAATTTGCACTGCGCAATAATAACAGCGCGATGGTACCGTCGAGTGCGATGTCGCATGTAACATGATATCGCTGAGGTTGGAAGAAGGAAGGATGGAAGAAAGCAAATAATTGTTGACAACGAATTAATCTAATATATGTATATTTATTTATTTTTATCAATTTATATATGTATATTTATTTATTTGTATCAATCTATATATGCGTATTTATTTGTATCAATCTATATATGTATAATTTTTGTATAAATTTTTATAATTATTAAGTTCTTCGTTGCTGCATCACAAATGTGACATCATCATCTGGATCTTCCCTCCTCCGCTTTCTACCCAATCATCTGTTCATTTTTTTTAAATTTTCCTCAATTTTCTTAAATAATCTTGTTAAAGCATCCATCGTTTATCTGAGTAATGACGTCAGCGATACCGTATCTGAAACAAAAGAATAAAAATATAAAAATGCAAATAAAAAGAAACAATGGGTTAATGGGAATTGGCGCTGTAGTGATTGCGCTATTATTGACGATAATATCAAAATATCATCCTAAAACTTTTCGTATCGTTTAAAATAACATGTACAAGATTAATATTATATATTATATATTATAGTTTGTTTTTTCCACGTCTTCAGAAAATTGGAAAAAATATGAGAATAAATAAAAATAAAAATAAATGACTGAATGAATATATACATATATATATGTATTTATATATACACACACACACACACACACACACACACACATATATATATATATATATATATATATATATAAATAGAGATTATAGATATAATCTATAATCTCGACCCAAGATAAGAAAATACCGAGATTTAATCTTGATAGAAATAACTGATAAATATTCTCATCTCGCTCGAATGCATCACTACTAATTACTGAATTAATAATGTAATACTTACGTTTTCTCTATCAGCTCATTATCATTGCGAATATTCACGTTAGCTTCCAATCCATCAGGCACATGATGATCTGTATCAGCAATCCCTCGCTGCAAATTGCACGCACTATCAATTAATTTAGTAGACTTTTAAACCAACTGCTGCACGTTAATATAATATGCACAACCGATTAAATTATTAATATTCATATTTCAAACTGACTTTAGACGAATTGACACATTCGACAAGCAAACTGACAGACCGTGGAGGCTGTGCGGGAATTTATAGTAAAAATGTACGTGATAGCATGATATCATTTTGAAAAAGAATCTTCCGACCAAGTATAGTGCCACATGCAAAAGTTCATACCTCAGCCAAAAAGTATATCATGGCGATGCCGAAACTTCAGCATTTTATTAGTTATAATTAGATCATTAACGCTTTATATCAATGACAAATGTGCAATGCCTCGATCAAAAGTATATCTCGCGTCCAAAAGATTCCATCTCAGCATTTTTATCTGTTGCAGCTCTTCGAGCATCATTGAAACGCAATTAAACATATCAAACTTATATCAAACCACTATCGAATGGCTATCTAACAGTTGTCGAACGGCTATCGAACTGTTATCGAACAGCTACTGAACGGACTGATATTTAATAGTTATAAATAGCTTTCAAATAGCTATCGGTTCACTGTAAACAGCTATCGAACCGCTATTGAACGGATATCAACTATATTTATTTAATGTCTACAGATATAAGGGTAACAGAAATAAAACATTAATGTGGAATAACATACATTTTATTTAAAAATCTTATAATTCTTCCTGGTGTCGCGACTACTAGTTAAATATTTTAAATATATATTTTGCAAAGCACAATTCTTAGCGTGTCTTCCACATCGTATGGTGTTACAATTATTTAGATTACGTAGTGATTTCATCTTCGTAATGTGTATCCAGAGTTTCGATGATGACATTATCAGTGTCGAGTATATCCACCAGCCATTTTCGTTTTTCGTATGCCTTTGCATATACGAGAGCTTCACTCTTTTTTATCAGTTTCCGTTAGACGCCTCGCCATGCTGTACGGGACTATCCCATTGTACCATCGCAATCCATGGTGATAAATATTCAACCAGAAAGCGCAAGATTTGTCGGATCTTGTCAGAAAATGCCATGATATAGGATGTGAAAAAATGTAGTGTGTGAGAATGGTTTCCCTTCTCAGCACCGCTACTTCCTTGACGATAAATCTTTTGTCGACGACGAATCCTTGCAGATTCACAAACATTGGTATGACTATGATGAGCAATTTTTCGAGATTGCACTTCACTCCGGTTTTTTTTTCTTTTATATTCTGGATACTTGCTGACATTGCATGATTTTGCGCACTACGTTAAACAATGGAAAGTATTCGATTACATGATTGTGTATGATGAGACAATTGGCGGGCACATTCTCTTTGCAATCAAATTCTATGCGTACGTCCACAATGGCGCTTTTGACGGATTCGTTTTGTTATGAACAATCAATGACCGCAAAAGACCCTTTCTCGATAAATGAGAGCATGTTGAGTAGTGTTTCCAAGCAATCGATTCCATAATATACTTTACGAAAACGCGAGTACATATCAAACAGGACGGCGCATCTCTTTTTCCCAAATCTAGATTTAAATCGTCGTACGGATAAAACGCTGAATTTATATAAAGTTTCACGTTACACAAATTACAATCGTTGAACATATAGTGACATGATATTTTTTCGATATTCGGTCTGTAGAGCAAAAATAACATATTGCGGCTTCTCAAGCTGAGTCGCCGTTTTGAATGTATAGTCGTATTTTGTAATAAAGGATAATCATACAGATTTCACGAGCGAAAACTCATATAACTGTTCAGATAACGACCAATCCGACTTTCCAATGTTCGCAGCATTGATAATTTATTGATCTCGTTTAACGCAACATAAGGCATTCGCCACTGCACTTTGAATAATTCAATCTCTATCTCTATCGCATTTCCCACCAAACAATTGTAATCGTTGCGCGCTTGATCAAAATCAATTTGTGGCGAGCGTTTACAACTACGCGTTTGTAATCTTCGCAAAAATCCAACAGCAGTTGAGCGGCACGCAAGAATTAAAGTGTCCTTCCTCCATGTCAGTTCCATCCAGCGTCCAGTGCAATCAAAGCTTTGTCGTACGTCATCGACACGTAATTCTTGATGGTACTGATAATTCCGATGTTTCTGTTGCGATCAATCTCCGTTGAGTTCATATCGAATTTCATCGAATATGAACGCCACGTAATTATTTCCAAGCGTCATTGACATATGACGATTTCTTCTTCACCGTCAATCTTCCTTCGATGTAGAGAAAATGTCACGGCAACGCGTACAAATTCTGCTGTATGGCTATTCGTATCTTGTCGCTATGTTCAAATATAATATTGGTGGGTTGTACGTGTGAGTCTCTTGACAATACGATTGTCAAAGATCGGCTCACCGGTAATATTTAAGATATCAGTCATTTCGTACGATAAAACTCAACGACTTTAAAAATGCAAAGTTGGACGCAGTGAGTTTCTTTTCAGATGTAGTCTCTCCGTTAATAGGTGTCTTTCGTCTAATTCGGCTGTTCAACACAGCATCTCATTTTAGCGCCGTCGTAGGTACAATCTAACGGTGATCTTCTCCCCGCGAAAATTGAGTAATTGACCATCTTGATTCACGCGAATCGTCAGATCCGTAATGCTCTGTACGACGATCGAAAGATAAATGATCTGAAAGGTAAATGATGTAGCTTTTATAGGATATCTTATATCCTGGCGGTACATTCAATGAAAATATGCTCGTGTATCATGTGCACGTAGTTGTCGTTGCTGTACGCACCCGCGTTCGATACGAATGATATTTACGTTGATAATATTTATCGGCACGTCCGACTCGTGCCACTATCATGACTCCAGCACGCGATTCCAGCACGACGAATCTCAGCAGCGAGCCAATGTTGCAAAGTTTTATAAAATTTATCCGATAGGCGCATTTGATCTCGCTTCTCATTGTATTGTTGTTGGCGCGAACCAGCGGGAACTCTTCATCCTCTTTGCCCTTCGCGTCATGAGAACGTAAAATTTCACGCTTCAGGTATCTGTATCGCATAGTTCGTACGATTTTTCGTGAATGACAATTTCTTCGTTGTCATAGTAAAACTTGTTGTTTGTCGAATTTATATTCTAGAATATAGTACGTTTCAAAGTCTGTCAGACCGAACTCGTAATCGCCGTTGCCCAAATGTATCGCTAGAAAGTAACTCATAGCAAGGATGCTACTCTTGCTAATCAGCGACATGTTTGAACGAGCAAAACGACTGAATTAAACGATGCAACGTCCGTCCTTAAATTGCTTATTAATCGACCGCAGAAACTATAGATATAGCCCGCAATTGTTTTGATTGTAACGCTGATAAGGCGCACGATTGTACTCGATTACCCTGTTTGCCAGATATTGTTTGAGTTCGAAGATTGCCGAAACTGTCAAAGTACAAGACACGATTCTCTCTTTTCGCATACGCCATCCAATGCGTATCGAGTCCCTCGGCACTGTCTAGATTTACGATACCGTTCTCGTTTCGATATCTTGTCCGTGCTTGTAGGGAGCGAGATAAACGCGGTCTTCCATGACGTTGCAGTTCTTCCAATTGACGCTGCGCCGCTTTATTACGCTTCGTTTACGGTCTTGGCGACTCCCCCCGCCCTGCC
Organism: Acromyrmex echinatior; assembly: GCF_024713525.1. Lineage (NCBI taxonomy): Eukaryota > Metazoa > Arthropoda > Insecta > Hymenoptera > Formicidae > Acromyrmex > Acromyrmex echinatior. The sequence continues at coordinate 9,010,063 of NC_141857.1, forward strand.
GACCAATGATTTGAGAACGTCCAGCGGTAGAACGGGCAAGATGTCGCATTTCACTGTCGGAAGTATCCGTTTATCCTTCTTCTTTTTCTTTATTTTCAAGCTCATATTAATCTTTGTTTTTGCCTTCAGCTATCCAAATATAATGGCTATATGCCATAGCTGCAACTCTCTCTCTCTCCAAAAGTCGAATCTTTCGCGGTAATGCGTTTCTGCGCCTTCTCGGCGAGTATATTGTCAGTCACATGTCGTTCAGCGAGATCGTTGCTGCGCGAATATGCCATTTCATGATCGCGACACGCAGTATCCAATAGATTAATACAATCACCTCTGGCCAATTGCTTCTCTAATCGCGTTCCCGAACCGCAAAATTGATATCCGGGAATATGCAGTTTGAAAGCGCGTTTATCATACGATTTAACAAGCTTTTCAACGGCATTCGCCGCAATTTATTATCAAAGGCGCCGGACCGTCGATATGCGTTTGATGAGTCGATAAATTGTAATGCTTCAGGTATCGATGGTATTGTTGTACCTCCGAATCTGTTTGTATATGTTCGGATAAACTGTCACATAACAGATCTATAAAATTTTTTAACTCTCGCAGCAGTACAATTTTCGGTATATATTCCAGCTCTTTTGAAGTTAAATTGTGCAACAATGAGAAACATTTTGATTACTGAGCGATTTCTCTACGGTCTATAAAAAGACCCGCTCGCGATATTGTTTTCAGTATTTTGTAGAAGGAGAAAATATACGGTTCGTGTGCCAGTCGCGGACGATCAAAGTGACGAATCTCGATAGCAAAGTGCAAACCGATAAAAAGATGCGCAAGCATGGCAACATGCTACCGGCCTCTACATGCGTTATCGTCTACGGACCGTCAAAGATGAATGTGCTGATAAGTTTGTTAAAAAGTACGTATGGCGTACGATTGGAGAACGTATACTCAAAATTAACAGCCGAAATATTGATACCTGGCGAATTTGTTAGCACCGATCGAAAAAATTGGCTATTTTACATTCTCCAATAAGCGACGTCATTCCATTGAGCGAGGCACTTCCGAATTCCATCTTTATCTTTGATGACGTGGCATGCGCAGGACGCGATAAGAGAATACTTTGCAATGGGACGACACGCGGACGTCGTACTTCTATCTCTGTCAGACGTACGCACAAATACCGAAGTACCTTATATGCGATAAAGCAAATCTGTTGATCTTGTTCAAACAGAATGGTATCAATCTGAAAGGCGTGTACAACGATCACGTGAATATCGAAATGCCTTACGAGAATTTCTACGATTTATGTCGTAAATGTTGGCAGCAAGAGTGGATTTCTAGTGATTGACAAGGACAATGCGCTTACTGATGGGCGATACAGAAAAGGATTAATGATTTTGCGGTACCGTGATGTGATCAGTTGACATCGATATGTTGACATGGATAGCAGCAAAGATCATAAGAGGATTGTGAAAATGAGTGATTCGATTTGCAAAAAATACCGCGCTTTAAAGTTTGATAAAATGGAGGAGAACATCGGATTGGAGAGACACTTCAAACTTATCGACCCGCTGAAACAGATTGTCGAAAACACTGTTGAATCCTCCAAGGATCCTGAAAACATTGTTGAATCCACCAAGGATGACTGAAATATTCTTTCAGGAGAAGATGAGAAAACCACAAGAAAACGACCGAGTGCTTCGTACGACAATCTTATACAATCTTCCATGCCTGAAATCAGTGTTGAATCGATCGTGCCATTCACTTTAAACGAAATGTCCGAAATAATACTGCCGCGCAAATTGTCATACAATCACGCCTCCTCCATCGAAGAAATTTTCGAGGTTACCGATGAACCGCTCGTAACATCCATTCGACACTTGCTTTAAACATCTGAGGGGCAAGAAAAGTTGCAAGCGAACTATGGTCCATTGGGACAAAAATATTTGAAAGTGATCCTGAGTGATAAGAAGGCAGTCAACATATTAGTATTATTGTGCGAGAGCGAATCAGAGCGAGAGCGCTGACGTGAAATTTTTAAAGTGATGCGGCGTTTGTCTAACAATATTTCTTCGAATCACATCCGGCTCGAAGGACCAGAAAATGTGCGGGAATGCACCGCGCGGAAAGATTCGAGTGAGAGAACGGTACGGTGAGATACGGTTGATATGATACACGACAGAAAAGAGAACTCCGTTTCTTTGTAATTTAACAAAAGAATTTTCTTTAATATGATCAGTTACAAATTCAGAAAATATAATTAATTAAATATTAGATTAACAGAATATTAAATGCGGTCACCTTTTCCAAATTGTATTTGGAATCGCGGTGATGGAAAATCTCGGCGATTTTCTCGGTACTTCTCGAAAAGATTCGTTTTATAGCGGTTTTCACTAAGCGGTTAGCACGGCGGTTTTACGAAGCGATACAGTAGCGAGACTATGACTCTAAGAACTCTAAGAAGTCTAAGAACTTTAAGAAGTAAGAACTCTTTTTACTAAGAAGGAGAAACAGCGAGATCGAAGCATTTATTGCTTTCGGCCTGGGCTTTCTTCTTGGGAGAAATCCAATAAAATTTTGCCACAATCGTAATTATTGCGTGGCATTAGGTGTACAAAATTGATTGGCGCTTTGGATTCTTTTCTAACGACGTTCAACGTAACAGTCATGCGCGACAGAAAATCCGTACGTGGGATTGGTGACAGCGCGTGACGTATTCATCGGAGCGCGGCGCTTGCGTGCGCGAATTGAATTGTTCTAAAACTTTCGATTGTCCGTTACCGGTGCCTGTTTGCGTGTACCGAATTGTTTTAAAAAGAACAAAGAACGCCAAATCGCTGATTTTAACGAGGATTAAGATCATGCTCGAGATGAAATCACGAGCTCACTTTATGCGTGCGTTCAATGACAATTACTGTCGGTCGACTGAAAGACTTCTTGCTTTTCCCGAATTAACGATCTCAAACATTCATACATAGCATTATACATAGTATACAATAGTGTACGTGTTATATATATTATGTTTTACTTACTATATACATATTAAACATATTATACAATACAAATGTATTTATTTACATCAGTAATGTCCCCATGGTAGTGTGTCGATGGAACGATATACCGCTTATCATCGTGCGGACTTAGAGCGATTTTTGTTTCTGATATGATGTACATCTCGTGCAATTTGAATCTTATGCATGATTTCCTACGCGTCATTTCGATTGCGTTATTCAAGCACTGCTTAATCCTCGAACGTTATAACCTTCGCTACAACACTCTTGACGCCCTTCGCCTTCTTCGTATCCTTCTTTTTTTCTACACGCAAGGCGTACATTTTTGTTCTAAGCCCTACAAATTCGGTCATAATAGTACCGTTGTTCTTATCTTTCATAAGACCAGGAACTTTTTTATTTGCGATCAGAATACCGCACGCATTGTCGACCGTGTAATCGCTCGTCAAATTTACTTATATTACGTTTCATAATGTTATGCACATCGTCGCATTCTACGTAATATATGAGGTGTCAGTGTACATAATTTTGCATTTTTGGCCAAACCGTGGTGCCATGTACTCATGGTGAAATTCGTACAAACACGTCTTGGATATGTCGAAGATGCACATACCCACGGTTTGTCATATTTAACCTCGAGCTTACGCAGTTCTATCGCGACTAGATTCTCCGAGAAGACGCTTCGATTATGGAAATTTGGTTTGGCGATCATTGCTTCCGTACTGTATCTGCCTTCTCATTGCGTGACGAGGCACACGTCGACTCGATTGCGCACATTCTCCATGGTTTTGCCAAATATCGCATTATTCACAAATGTTTGTACAAATTTTTTTTTAAATCATTTTTGGCCAATGTTCTAAATTTTGTATTGAGCTCAATCGCGAAGCCATGGAGGTTTCACGAATTGCAGTGTACGAATTGCAGTATGAACCTTTGCGATACGAAGACCGTAACTAGTACACTGTTGCAGGTTGCAATATATGACGTAAGGCTGCTTATCGCATAATGTTGCGAGAAGCTTATCATCGCGCTTGCCAGGTGGTTTTTCATCGGAACAGTAAGTCAGTGTGTGCGTCATGAAAATGTTGCGGGTACTCCAGGTCCATCTCGAGAATACAATCTGTCGGAATTTAATGCGATGGTCGTAAAATCAAAATTTTGTACATCGTCGACCCATCGAAAATCGGCATAAGGCAATGGTTGACACATTGTCCAGCCATACAGATTGTTGACGTCATAATACATCAAGTACGATGACGGTTTCGATAGATCATACGACAGCTTGTATTTATTGTTGGCTTGCGCATATTTTTGAATACTGGCTCAAACTATCGCATATATCGTGCTCTATAAACATTACTATGTCCATATCTGTGAATAATTCAAATTTTATATTGCATGCTTTAACATGATGTCTCACATGAAGCCCGGTAATGTGTAATAGTACGCCGGGTCTAACCCGTAACTCGCGACACAACTGTGTGGAAATTTTCAAAGATGTCGGCCAGCAACAAAACATCTGTTTTCAAGTACAGGTTACTATATTCATTGAGTGTCGGGTGGAGAACCGCTTCTACACGTTGACGGCATGCGCGTAAGCGTTTTCAGATACCGTATCGTCTATTAATAAACTACAGGGTGGGCCATCTATTGGTACGTTTTTAAAAATGCGATCAAATGAGCATACATTGATATTTTTTATTAATTTTTTTTTTGTTGTGAAGCTAAAAGTATCCGCGTCAAGAATGAAAAACGATTTCGTTCATGTGGCTCCCTCTACTGGCCTTACAGTATGCCATTCGGTCACCCCAATTATTAATGACATTTTGGACTACCTCGGCGCCAATTTCACTCAAAACAGTCGTAATATAATGTCATCCACTAACATCCCTTTCTCACGAACTTTCCTCACCAATTTGCGTATAGCTCCTTCGGTGGGTGCTCTATCACGACCCATATTTCTTTTCAAAATTCGTACAGTTTCGGCGACACAGCACTGACTTTGAAAATAAGTTTTTAAAATTTCAAAACGCTCTTCAAGAGAAAACATGTTGTTTCGTGCCGCGGACGGTATGACTAATAAACTGTCAAAATTTCGGGTCTGTAGCTCGTTCGGTGTTGCCATACGACGAAATTCAAAAACGTACCAATAGATGGCCCACCCTGTATAAACGACTCGCGAAGTAAACATAACTCCTCCAGCTTTTTGACACAGTCAATGTACTCGCATGGAAAGACGCTCTTTCGTCAAAAGATTAAAATTTTCTTCTGTCAAATTGGAAAATTCACGTTGCAGTATCCGTTTATCCTTACTGAGAAAAGATGCTAATTTATTGATGCGAGAGCCCAGACTTGAGGCGAGAAATCTATAATATATGAATTTATAAACCGTAATTTTATGCAATTCTTTTGATCGTTGTTTTGATCAATGCTATCAACATGTTTGGTGAATGAGATATATAGTATTTTTCTTTCATATCGCCGATTCTCGTTAGTATCGCCGCGTCTCATTAGTGTGATATATTAACTCGCCATCTTATATTGTACGCCGCTGTTGAGTCGCATTTTGTGTAAAATAGAGAAAATCATTGTACGACGTCTGGCGAAAGGCCGGATTATTGCTGTAAACTTTAATTGACTGATGAATTTGTAATAATTCTCGCGACAATCACCTGTTCACGGGTATTATTTTGTGTTGCATGACTCGATCACGTTCGATTATAACGAACTCATATTCACACCGAGACGAGTTATTGTAGCTACGGTGAATTACGTACTTGAATAGATTCTTGTAATAGTTTTCGTTACAAATATCAAGTATATGTTTGTCATTTTCTTATTATTGAAAGGAAATAATTCTTATTTATTCTCTCGCCTTCCGATTCACTCCTGTTCCGAATCACCCACCCCCGCTGCGGGCTGAGCAATCGGTTGTCGTCCGTCACATTAAAGAAATATTGAGGATAATTATTCGAGATTTAGAGAAGTAACAAAGAGCGGCACGCTCACGTGCCTGGCGCCCAATTTAAATCAAGAGAGAATTCGCGATAATTCAGTGAGTAGCTATCAACTTAGATTATCAAAATAAAATTATTGGCTGTCGAATTGATCATAGAAAAGCGACAAAGTTATGTCGTCAGTCGAGATTACGATCATAGTCCATATTAGATATCTCCATTAATTAAATCGATCTCTGAATCAATCTTGAATCGGATTGATTGAAATCGATCTACTAAAAAATGGAGATAAATTTTTCTAGTAACATCTTAGAGATATGACAATGGAATAGATGTCAAATCAATGTCAATTTGATATTTTCAGCGTCAAATCGATATTGATTCCATTGTCATTCTTCACTGAGATCGTATAAATTCAACAAAGACAATTAAAATACGTTGTGATTTACCTACAGTAAAATAATTTTAATTTAAAATTTATATTAACATCTGTAGTTCTGACGTAAATCAACTATGTAAAATTGATGAAACATCGTATATAAATGCGTTAAATTCGTTTTGTAACAACTATCAATTAATGTTATAAATTAGAATTTAACTAGAATTTATTTATACATTTTGTCAGCAATAATTACTAGTTGTACTTAGCAATAACTACAGATATTGTTAAACCCAATTAATATTAACCGATAACGTATAACTGATAACGTAAACAGTGTAAGCACAGTAATGATATTATAACTTTGGATTTTTTGGAACACGACATACAGGGTCACCAAAATCCGAACAAATTTCAATTTAAATTTTCCGCTATATTGTGCCTCCGCCAGAGATTGTTGTTGGCATCCGAGAAAGTTTGATGCTTTTAATAAACAGTCATATTCTCAAAATGGCCGCGATGTTGAAACCAAGTGAGGAGTATAATCAAAGAGCCGTAATCATCGAAGGCCTTCGCGCTGGGCGCTCAGCAACGGAAATAATTCGGTTTTTTGGATACCTGACCGTTTATGACGTTGTGGCAAAATATACGGCTGTAGAACAGTCCAACAAAGGTTCCAAAATGCCAGCGAGGAAGAGTCACTCGAAAGAACGCACCGCGAGGACCCCCGCAGTCATTGAAAGGACTCAAGCGCTGATTTCGGATGACCCAGGGCAATCATTGCGTGTTCTGATGGATGTAATGAAGTCGTGGATAGAAACTGTGATGTTCGGAAGGCCATGTTTTTCAGCAGGACAGTGCACCGACTCATACGAGTCATTTGATTCAAAATTAGACAACGTCGATATGTTTTGGTCCAAAGAATTCTGTCCTCCTAACAGCCCAGATTTATAACTCTCTTGGATTACTACGTATTGGATTACGAGCGTAACTGAAACGGTCACAAACAAATCTTAGCATCCCAATGTGACGTAATTAAGGACCGCTATTGGGGCAGCATTCGTCGGTATGGACAGTGCTACATTATAACATGCGTGCGAACGCTTCAGACCGAGAATAGAGGCTGTTATTCAAATTAATGAGGGATATATCGAATAATTGTGCTCTACAAGGATCCCCGAAGTGCCATGTAAAAGGATTTTTTGTAATATTTAATTTTTCATTAAAAATGTTTTGTTTAAAGAAATTGTTCAATTTGTCTGAATTTTGGAGACACATCCTATATATAGAATTAATTTTCAATAAATTGATAGAAATCCAAATGAAAATATTAAATCTTTGTTATTATATATTAGGTGTTGGAATTAATTCGTAGCGTTTTACAAGTGATGGGAAGTACTTTCATTAATGTATTTTTTAATGCTCATGTGAAATAAATAACATTCTTTCATTAAAAAACGCTACGAATTAATTCCAACACCTAATATGTTATAAAAACGTATTATTGAATAATGCAATAAAAATACAATAATAATTATTACGTAAAAATATATGACTTTTTAAATATCTATAAATCAAATCTGACGGTGTTAGTAGTATCATTTTATTCTTGTTTAACATTCGGTGAGTAACAGGGATGAAATGATATATCAGAATATATCTTGTTCCAAATCCACTCCTATGCTTCGAAGACTGATCTCTTATTAAATAAATCAATGTATTTTAAAATCGGATCCTTGCGAATCGATTAAAAATCACATATTTGCTTTTCTTTCGGTCGACGAATCGTATCGGCACAATCCCCTTTTCATTGATGTAGACACTGATGGAAATGTCATTGATGTTTTCGAATTTTTAAATTTGACTCAACGTCATTGAAAATTCAATGCCCGCAAGATTTAGAACCAATGTATAATGCGGACACAAGGATATATTTTCTTGAGCCGGGCGTTGAGCGGCAACAACAGACCATGCAAAATACGCATTGTCCGGTTTGTATGTTGATTACCGCTTTCTTAATTTTTCGCGAGTTGATATAACATTTCGCGTGCAGAGAATTGTTCGCGTTCATCGTTAAATTCAGTATACGCGACAATGTCCATCCGCTGTCACATTTCTGAAACTCTTCCAGCGATGCTAGGATAAGCTCGACGACGCGCGACGTATCATTCGCGCAAATCGATGCATTGAAAGATCCGAGTGGCGACTCAGAATATTTTTATTCGCGCATTTATCACCTGCCACGAACTTGTTATTGAAAACAGTGTTTATTTTTATAGAGTCATATCGTTGTATTACACTCTGCACGCGCTCGAGCACAATTTCGCTCGCGTCTTCGAGGAATCGGCGAGGCTCAATATATTTAGAATTTAGCACTCGTCAGAACATGGCTTTCGAATGCCGTTTCGATTTCGCGCCAACGCAGCCTGTACCCGGCGCCCACATGCATGAATCTTCCGCGTACAGATTCCTTCAGACTCTCGAGCTGCGCAATACATGCGATCAGTGATTGTTTATTACCGATCGATAATCGCGAGTGTTTGATACAGCTCTGCTCCTCCGGAGATTCGTTAGAGATAAATTCATCGCAACGTTATTTCCACTCGTTGTACTCATCTACAGTACTAAGCAGAGTAGCTTGCTCAATCAAATCACGCTCTATGTTGTTACTTGAGCTGTCGAATTGACTAATAAAACATGTACCTAAATCTTGTTATTTTTATATCTTTATGTGCGCTATTTTTATTACTGATATCGCACATCTCATGTCCTTGAAAAAATTCTTGCATTAAGCAAGAATCTAACAAAGCAGTTGTATATTACTAGCAAATGTTACACTATAAAAATTACGTGTTTCACGAGTTTTTTTCATATCCAGATCCATTCTTGGAATGCCAATGTTTCGTGAAAAACCTTGCAGTCCACTTCATCAGGGAGAGAAGCAACCTGATACTGAGCTGTTCCTTCGGGTCATTCTTTTTATATTACGCTATTTGTTGGAGTTTGGGGAGGGAGAAGAGAATTGCGGACGAGGGCAGGAGAGAGATGAGGATGAGAAAGTGGACTGCAAGGTTCACGAAACATTGGCATTCCAAGAATGGATCTGGACACGGAGAAAACCCGCGAAACACAATCTTTATATAGAAAGCACTTGTGGAAGCCTCAAGAATATTTTCAAATGTTGCACTATTTGGCAAGGTCGCATCTCATTTATATTACATATGTATTATTGGGATTTGCATTAAAAGCCGCTGTTCACGTTTAGATGGCAGTAGCTGCGTATGCTATGGTCAGAGACATCTGCTACTTATATCATTTTCAAATGTGAACATTTCCTACTAAAATTCAGTCAACAGACGTCATCCTTGTTTACATATGTGCTTTTCTATAACTGAATTAAAATGGAACGTGATAAGTTGTTTTTCCGATATATACGAGGGGTATCCAGAAAATAAGTTCCGTTTTTTTTACAAATAAAGTTTTTATTGAAAAAATCTAAAATTTACATGGATAATACTTGACAACTTCTAGTCTTTTTCTACATAATTCCCGTCAATCTCAATACATTTTGTATATCTGGAAACAAGCTTCGAAATCCCTTCTGCATAGAAACTTCCCGCCAGTTCTTTAGTCCAGTTAGTTACAGCTGTCTGAACTTCCTCGTCGCTTTGGAAGCGTTTTCCGGCCAAGGACTCCTTCAGTTTCGTAAAAAGATGGTAGTCCGATGGTGCTAGATCCGGGCTATACGGTGGGTGGGTCAAAACATCCCAACTAAACTGATTCAAAAGTGCAGTTGTTGAAGCAGCGACGTGCGGCCGAGCATTGTCGTGAAGAAGGGACAAACCTTGCGAAATTCGAGTTTTTCTGAAACGATCTCATGGATAAGACTTCGGGATATCTCTGGAAAAAGGTTGTGGAGTTCATCTAAAGATAAACGACGATCATTGCGAATCGCATTTTCAATTTTTGTCGTCAACTCATCCGTGATAAGGGAGGGTCTGCCTCTCCCACTTTCGTCTTCAAGCGAATGTCTTCCTGCCTTAAATTCTCGGACCCATCTCCGCACCATAGATTCACTCATCACACTCTCTCCATATACAGAAACAAGCTGTTTGTGAATATCAACCGATTTAAAATCTTGAGCAAAAAGAAACTGAATGATGCCGCGCAAAACAACTCGAGAAGGAATCGGAATGGAGGTGGCGGGACGCGAAGTGGAGGACTCCATTTTGATAACCTCTCCTGACCGTGTTTCACGAGCTACTGACGCCGAACACCGCTCATTCTATTCGGTAGCTTCCCCTCTTCAATGCTGTGTTGCCAGCTCGCTCATACGTCGACCTTACTAAACGTATACTAGATGGGGTGAAAAATAACCTCCTTGACCGCCAGAATGCGCCACTACTACAAAAAAGTTTATGCTGCCTTGTAGTCCGTTCATATTTAGGCAGACATGCCAAGTGGCAGTGCGATACTGCCCTTAGTTTTGTTTTGAGAGCTGATTGTTGTTGACGTGTTTGCGAAAACGATTTTCGTTCTCTCATAAAACATTATTTTTTGAGAGGCAAAACGGCGAAGGAAACAAAAGAAAAGTTGGATAAATATTATGTGGCTAATACTCCGTCAGATTACACCGTCAAATATTGGTTTCGAGAGTTTCGTGGTGGCCGCAACTCCACTACCGATGAAGTCCTCAGCGGCAGGCCCTCCGATGAGGTTACCGAGGAAAATGTCAAAAAAATACATGAAATGGTGTTGGCTGACCGGAAAGTGAAGGTGCGCGAGCTAGCAGATGCTACAAAGATTAGTACTGAGCGAACACGCCATATTTTGGGCGAGATTCTGCATAAGAAAAAAATTTTTTTCATTCCCAAGGAGGTTACTTTTCACCCCACCTAGTAATACAAACGGAACTTATTTTCTGGATACCCCTCGTACTTTTACTCTATTTTGATTTGAAAAAAAGTGCAGCTGAAACTCATCGATTGCTTGCGGAAATTTATGGTGAATCTGCTCCATCGGAAACAGTATGTAGAGACTGGTTTCGATGATTCAAAAGTGGTGATTGTGACGTTCACGACAAACAATGAACAGGTCAACCGAAAAAATTCGAAGATGAACTGCAAGCTCTATTGCAAGAAAATCCAGCTCAAAGAATTGTCTCAACAACTGAAAGTCGATAAATCAACTATTTTACGACGTTTACAAGCTATGGGAAAGATTCAGAAAGAAGGAAAATGACAGCCACATGAATTGACCGAAAATGCCAACTGTTTAAACATCTCAATTTCTTTGCTTGCAAAGCATAACAAGAAGAGTTTTTTGTGGCGTATCGTGACCGGCGATGAAAAATGGATCTTTTTCAACAACCCAAAACGCAAAAAATCATGGGTTGATCCTGGCCAACCATCAATATCGACTCCAAAGCGAAATATCCACGGTCACAAAGCAATGCTCTGTATTTGGTGGGATATGGAAGGTGTTGTGTATTATGAGCTGCTTAAACCGAACGAAACAATCACCGCCGAGCGTTATCAACAACAATTGGAACGTTTGAATGATAATTTGATGCAAAAACGACCATTAATTGCATCAAATCGTCGAAAGGTGATTTTACTCCATGATAACGCTCGGCCGCATGTTGCTATAGCCGTGAAACAAATACTGATAGATCTCGAATGGGAGGTTCTCCCGCACCCAGCATATTCTCCGGACTTAGCACCAAGCGATTATCATCTGTTCCGATCGATGCAACATGCTCTGGAAGATACACACTTCCATAATTATAGCGAAGTCGAAAATTGGGTTGCTGAATGGATTGACTCAAAAGACAGACTATTCTTTCGTCGTGGAATTCAACTTCTGCCTGAAAAGTGGCAAAAAGTCATAGCTTCCGAGGGAAAATACTTTGATTGAGGTATTCATATATTTTGTTATTGAAATAAGTGCTCAAATACAAAGAAAAAACAGCGGCTTTTAATGCAAACCCCATTGGCAACGTCGCATCTCAATTATATCATAGTATATGTATTATTATTTGACAACGTCGCCTTTGTATCATATTACATTAATCATTGTCATCGCGAAACATGTCAAATGTCCTTGAAAAAATTTCTTATATTCACAAAATTATAAAACTTGCAAATTTGCAGACGCTGCAATTTGGAGTATCAGATTACATTGATCATCACCGGACATGTCCAAAAATGTTTTATTACAAAAATCTGACGCTTTTCAATGTCATTGACCTAAAATGGTATCATATAAATATCCGCGAAGATTTTTGCGGAAGATCAATCTGTGTAAAATGGTCGACCGTATCAATTGTTCTTTTTTCCGCTCCCGCATTTAATTCGTAATCGGGAACTTGATTTCCGCAATGTGTTAACTCGCACTAATACTTCTTGCCCGATTGTAATATATCCTGAGCATACGGGTAAAGTTACGCGTAATGATGTTTGTATAGTATCACTTATTGATACGTGTCGGTACTGGGCCATGGATTTCCTCATTCATAAACATCCAAAGACAGGTACTATTCCATTCAAGGACGGATGGTAAATCCATCCTTTTTTTAGAATTCTAAAATTTGCGATTGTGGATTCATATGTTCAACATGAGTCGGGCAAGTAAGTATTTCATTTATATTTGTTTGTAAAAAATTTTTCTGTATAGATGGCTTATTCGTTTATTGTTCTCCATTACAGTGCGTCTTCTCGTACAGTTTGAAAGGATGACATTCATATTGAAGCAGAGAAGATATTTAAATTAAATATATATATATATATTAGGTGTTGGAATTAATTCGTAGCGTTTTACAAGAGATGGGAAGTACTTTCATTAATGTATTTTTTAATGCTCATGTGAAATAAATAACATTCTTTCATTAAAAACGCTACGAATTAATTCCAACACCTAATATATATATATTATATATATATATATATATATATATATATATACTATATATACTAGCTTGATCAAAAAGTTTCCGAAATTCATTCAGAAAATTCAAAATACAAATTTATTCATCAAAAGTGATATTCTCCCCTTCAAAGTACTCTCCAGCAACTGCAACGCACTTATGCCAGCGCTTGATCCAGCTCTCGAAACATTTCTGGAACTCTATTATTGGTATAGCCATCAGAGCCGTCTTCGATTTTTCCATTACCTCCTTTCGGCTGTTAAAACGCGTTCCCCGCAGTGGTTTTTTGACTCGATCGAACAGAAAAAAATCGCAGGGAGCCATATCGGGTAAATTCGATGGCTGTTGGATGGTATTCGTTTTGTTCTTGACCAAAAATTCACGGATAATGATGGCACTGTGCGACGGTGCGTTATCATGGTGCAAAATCCACGAGTTGTTTACCCACAAATCCTTTCTTTTTTGGCGAATTGCTTCACGCAAACGTCTCATAACGCCCAAATAATACTCCTTATTAACTGTCTGACCTTCTGACAAAAATTCGTGATCTACAATACCGTTGTAATCCATGAAAACCGTGAGCATTCTTTTTCGACTGAAAACGACGTGGTTTTTTTGGTCTTGGCTCATTTGGAGCTCTCCATTCACTCGCCTGATGTCTGGATTGCGTGTTGTACTCATAAACCCACGTCTCATCTCCAGTAATGATGCGTTTGATGAATGTTGGGTCGGATTCAGTCTTGGAAATCATGTCTTTGGCGATGTCAACGCGATCCCTTTTTTGCATGAAATTCAGTTCCTTCGGGACCAACTTTGCAGCAACACGGCGCAAACCCAAATCATTAACTACAATGTCCTGAACGGATCCATAAGCAATGTTTAAGTCCTCTGCCAGCTCTCTGATAGTTAATTTGCAGTTATTGGCCAACATTTCTCTCACTTTATTGATGTTTTCGTCGGTTTTCGATGTCGATGGCCTGCCACTGCGTTCGTTATCCTCGACGGATTCACGACCACTTCTGAAGCGTTCATGCCACTCGTAAACGGTTGTTTTCTTTAGAACATCACTGCCGAAACAGTTTCCCAACATTTCCAAGGTTTTCGCACCATTGAATCCATTTTTAACGCAAAATTTAATACAAACTCGTTGCAAATTCAACTCCATTTTTAAAACTGTAAAAAATCGAAAACACGCGCAGAGGTAGATGTACTCAAGACGGCGTAATTTTTACAAATGTCAAGCTATGGCGATAAAATTTGATGGAAATGTCAATGATAGATGTGGCAACCTAGCCAAAAAAAAGAACTCAAATCAGCTGACTTACAGCATCACCTGGTGGTCTCTTCCGGAAACTTTTTGATCAAGCTGGTATATATATATACACAGTGCGACAAATATATTCCCGGACACGAACCACATCTCAGCAACCAGTGGCGACATCTGTGTGTTCAAACATGCATTTTAAAGGTTGAACATTTTGCTATCATCTGTCAAAGTTTCATTCATTTTGACATATAACGAAGATATGACAGTTCATGTTAAACAAGATTTTGGTCGAGGTAGAAATTTTTTAATATGGAACAAAGAGCAGTGATAAATTTAACGCTAAACTTGGTAAAAGTGCATCAGAAACATTTCGATCGATGCAACAAGTTTACGGCAGTCAATGTCTAGGTCGTACAGCTGTTTTTGAATGGCATAAGCGCCATTTTTGGAAGGCAGAGAGACTCTTGAAGATGACAAAAAATCAGGACGGCCAATTTTGGTTCGAACACCCGAAATGATCGAAAAAGTACGTGATTTTGTTGCAAACGATCGCAATGCATCACTAAAAATGATGGAGGAGCCTTTAAATATCAGTAGAGAAACGATTCGAACTATATTATATAGATTTGGGTAAAACGAAGGTTTGTGCGAAGTTTGTTTTACACACATTAAGAAGCGATCAAAAATCAGCGAGAATCAATTATTCCAGAGACATCGTTGCAGCCGCAGAAAATAATCCAAACTTCCTAAAATCAATTGTTACGGGTGATGAAACATGGTGCTTTCAATATGATCCAAAAACTAAGCGTCAAAGTGCGGAATGGAAGTAAAAAAATTCACCACAAGCAAAAAAAGTTCCATAAAAAATCAAGACAATGCTCATCATATTCTTTGATAGCAAAAGTATTATCCACAAAGAGTTTGTTCCAACTGGCCAAACAATTACTGATGCATATTATCTCGAAGTTTTAAAGCGATTGATGTGCAGAATTCATCGTATTCGCCCCGAATATCGTGATCCAGAAGATTGATCTTTGTTGCATGATAATGCACCGAGTCACACTTCATTGATTGTCCGTCAATGTTTGGCTCGAAATCGTGTCTCTGTGTTAAACCATCCACCGTATTCACCTGATTTGGCCCCCTGCGACTTCTCATTATTCCCAAAATTGAAATTGAAATTGAAAGGACGCTTTTTTGATGACATTCCGACCATCCAATCAGCTTCTACACAGGCATTAGAGGCAATTCCGCAAACTGAGCTAGAACATGCATTTGAATCACTATTGAATCGCTGTAACAAGTGTATTGAAGCCAGAGGAGAATATTTTGAATAATAAAACCAAAAAATATGCATATTTGTTGTTTCAATTATGATTTTTAGACCCTGTCCGGGAACATATTTGTCGCACTGTGTATATATCAGGATAAAAATATATATGTAAAAATAAATATGAATTAGCTGAGATTAACTCTGTGCTCAAAATTTCTTCTCTATCATTCTTTCCTTTCTTTCAACCTCAGTGACATCGCGTTATAGTATCATCAGTGCTCTTATTAAGCGTTCAATTCGTTCTCTTCGAATCGTTAAAATAAAATAATCGTTAAAATAAAATAAAACATTATATAATATATTAAATAAATAAAATATTTTGCGTGCTAGAAAAATAAGATAATGACGCATAACATAGTAAGTATTAATGATAAGTATAGAGCGCAGTGGGGACCGCAATTGGCGGCGGCGATGGGGACTAGCGGCGAACCGCGCCCGGAGGCAGTGGTAGGGATCGGCGGCGGCGGATCACGCCCGACAGCCATTGATCCCGCGTGACGTCATCCACAGATCCCGTACTAAGTAATTTCCCGCGACGTAATTTCCCCGCATACCCCGCATTCATTGACATCATCGTCATTCCACCATCCTCCTTTTCACCGCGACATCACGCTGTGATGTCATCCCCCGCGATGTCAACTCCTCGCCTAATGACGTCACTCCCTCCCTTTTCTGTGGACCTCCGCACCGTGGGTACTTCTCGCTCTTCACTCTCCTCGGAGCTCTCGAATTAGAATCGATGTATTTACACTACTCAGTAAGAAAATATTCACAACACATCTATGATTACAGGTACTCTAAGCGACATATGCTATCGCGTAGGACCGCGCAATAGATGGGGGAAGCGAAGTGGAAGCGGAGAGCGCGTCCATGTTGAGATTCAGAGAGACGATGTATAATGGCGTAACGAGCGAGAGCCGCGTGCATCAATTTGACGAAATATATTCCTTGATAGCCTTACAGAGATAGATTTTGAGCAGAACCTGTTACCAATTTTTTAATTACAGATATGCAACAAACTGTATACAGTGTTTGTATCGTCAGACAATGCCAGCAAACTGCTGTCAAAAATATGCTGCAAAAGCCTGCTGACATGCTATGCCAGCAAATTGATGACAGAAACTGAACAGAGTCTGCTGCATAACCTGACAGCAGATTACGAGCAGAAACCGAGTAGAGCCTACTGACATAACCTAATGGCAGATTGGCAACAGAAATCTTTCATTTGAGCAAATCATTTTCATATATGGCCTCGTCAGGAAATAGACTTACTTCTCGTAAGAAGAAAACGTCCAGGCGTCCTATAAGAATGGGTGTATGTAAATGGAATTGGCAAAAGTCTCCTAGAGTTTTCCAAGTTTTTTCGGAGTGTGTTTTCTGAATCTCCGAATATTTTTCTCTGCGAATATTCAGGCTCTGCTAAATCACAAAATTTCTGTTCGCAATCTGCTATCAGATTCTGTCAGCAGGTTCTGTTTGATTTCTGCTGCTCTGTTTGCATAGAATGTTAACAGGTTCTATCAGCAGAACAGGAGCAGATTGCGACATCAGTTGTCAATCTAACATCTTCTGATCAAATCTGCAGTCGGTCAACATCCTGCTAACATTTTGCTATCCGAATTAAAACGAGCTTAATACGAATCGATACGGTACTTATTATTTTATTATTTCCTTTTCCACAAGTGTGTTAATATGATAATTCAGTACCAAGTATGTTCAGTAGATTATTCACTGATTCAGATTTAAAAAGTGTGTTTAAAATTTGCAAAATAAATGAATGATGCAAGTCTATTGAAGTTGTTGTGTCTATTTTATATATACACATATGTAGTTTAATTGGTAAAAATAAGAAAATATGGTATTAAAAAATTTTAAAAAAATTCTCAGAATTTTATGACAAAAAAATAAATTATTTTTGTCTCAAAAATAAATTATTTTTGTACTAAAAAGTTAATAAAAAATTTTGAAAAAATTCTTAGAGTTCTATGACAAAAAAAATTAATGATTTTTGTCTCTTGCAGTTTTTCTATAAAATTAATAGTATTTGAGTAAAAAATTATTCAAGACCAATATTTGGCAATTTTTAGTAATTAATATCTCGTTAACTGTTGCGTAAGCTGCAAAATAGTAAATGACTTTTCGACTCAGTTTTCGATTCACTCTACCTGCTCATAATGGGTGACGAAATATGTTAAAATCACCCTGTATAACATAAAATGTTAATATTTATCTATACTCTAAACTATGTTGTTATGTCCTGTCGTCCATAAATAGAATTTTTTTTCACGCTATTCTACGATGTATTTTCTTTTGCTGTTTTAGTTTCAAATAATTACAACAAAAATATATTAGATAAACCGCTCGTATAAATTTCAAACAATAAAATAAGGGGCTTCTACTAGGTCATTAAACGAGCTTATAATAAACGAGCGTACAATAAACGAGCTTTAAAAGATTGAACCTTTGTTATTCTTTTTCTATCATTTCACGGAACGTTTCGACCGTATTAAATCCTCATCAGCCATGTTTAAAAATGAAATAAAAACCCTTAACAATAATTTATATGAACACATTAAAAACTTAATGAGATTTTTTTCCAGCCACTATAAATCTAATGTTAAATTAAATTATGCGGTTAGGATTTTTAGAAGAAGATTGCTTGGAATCGAAATCTTTGATTTACACAGACGTTTGAATCAATTAAAAAGGTCGCTATCTTATATTTTCTATGATGTGTCCCTTCCCTTATATATTTGGAGAGATGCTCAGAAGAATCATTCTGTCTCTTTTAATAATTTTTGATTGGGACAAGTCAACTTGCACAAAGAGAAATTTAATTGACTAAGTCGAAAAAAGAATATTGATGATGCGAGGTCTATAACACCTATAGTTTCATTGCTGTTTCAGAATCAATAGTGAGGTAGGCAAATTCTGAATTCTCTCGCAGGAATTAATAACAGTCAAGAAATAATAAATATCTCTATAGATCCTATGAATTACGTTAAAAAAATCAATTCATTAGAAACTACGAATAAAAAATGGTTTATAAATTTGTTGTATACTGATATTCCTCCTTCCGTTTCAAGGCTATTGCAATTGAGCAATTTCTGTCTCTCACCTACGATTGATAAAAAATATGCTGTACATGAATTCATTAAGGATCCTGAAAATAATCGAAATTTTAATGGTACTTGTAAAAGCAAGATTCGATCAGCAGTTGTTCCAAAACTTGATGGTTTTATTAGTGGTTAAGAATTATAACACAGACATTGAGGATGAAATTTTATCATTCTACAACGACATCGTTTTGTAAAATGAATTCTAACATCATATTCACTCGTGCGGATAAAGGGAACGTCACAGCATTAGATAGAAATGAGTATATAAAAAAAATGGAGGAGTTATTGCATGATGCGAATATGTACATCGTAGTTAAGAAGGCCTTCCCATTAAGACTTCCCATTAAAACAATTGAAAGGAACTTGCCATGTTAAAAAAATAGTTGGACAGCGAATACATTTCAAAAAAGTCAACTATCCCTTCGTTCCTCTGATTTCTATCTTTCTTTGGCATATGGCCTTTGTAAAATTGACAAAGACAATCACCCGCTCAGAATTATTATCTCATCCATTAACATAGCTTTGTACCCTTTGGCTGTGCTCTTGCATAAGACAATTGTCAAAAATATATCACAGAATCCGAAGGGAGCGCCTAACAGTTTCAATCTTTTTAAGCGGTTTTCTGGAAAGAGAATCAGTGAGTCTGACATTTTGATTTCGCTGGATGTTACATCTTTATTTACTAATGTTCTTCAGGATCTCGTAATTAACAGCATCAATAAATGATGGCAATATATATAATAGAAAATAATATTTCAATTTCTAAGACCGAATTTATGAAGGCCATCGAGTTTGTATTGTCTTAAATTTAATCTGTTTTAAATTTAACAATGTTATATACAAATAAACGTATGGAACCCCAATGGGAGTTAATAACGTAGTGTATAAGATTTTATGCATTGCGACGCTTCTTATGTGAGACAGACTAAGAGAAGACTCAACACGAGAATAAATGAGCATATTAAGGGGATGCTGGAAGGCCGAACTTGATCAAGGTCGATATTACAGGTTTTCATTTCCAATGTATAATCTGCTTACGCCCTCTGAAGTTAATATGATCATGCAGGAAATTCGATCGATTAATTATCGATATTTTTATTCCGTTTCCTACATTACCATCTTAACAGGGACGTGTATTAGGATCGGTCCCACAATGTAAGATTTATTTTGGAAAATTTTCCAATTTTAGAATTGAAAAAAAAATAAACATAATTGAAGTTAATCTTATATTTGTAGAATCGGACCTTAGAAATTTAGTTGCATTATATACATATTTAGTTGTATTATATACACATGCAATGTAGACCGTGTTCTAATATATATCATCAGTACTAAAAGTCTGTAATATATATAAAATACAGATTTTTAATTAAATTAGATATATCGATACGAAACCGTAATAGCACTTTTTTCTTACATCCAATGCCATTTTAGGTTACGATAATATATTATCATAAATGAATATCATAATATATATATATATATATATATATATATAGATATTCATGCAGATATTCTCTATGTCCATTTTTGCAATATTAAAATTTTATATTATAATATGTATAATGATATATAAAATGTAATTCTAATGTTGTATATAAAAAGACATTCATGAATACGAATTACAATTACATTTTATGTGTATTATAATATATGTGTATATACACAATAACACAAAAAATATTATTGACATATTAGTGAAGACATAAACATGTTAATGAATTAATGATATATGCAATATTAAAATTATATTTTGTACATTATTGTGTATATGTACATTATAATACATATAAAATATAATTATAATTTATATTCACTAATAATGTTTTGTTATATGTTACAACAATGTTAGAATTATCATAGTATAATGTACATACAATTTTCTATATTAGATATATAGTCGACATATTAGTAATGTATAAGTACTATAAGTATCTATCTCTTTTTATTAGACAGAGTAAAAAGAGTTACATTATGTATGTGCAATGTCGTATTCATTTATATATATATATATATATATATATGAAACACGTGTCCATATATTGACAGTAATATATGTTACATCTTGACTAAACTCTAAATGATAGGAAAAATCATAGGAAAAAGTGATACTACAACTGTATTTCGATATTCATTGCGAGTACTGAAAATACGTAACTATAGATTTTCAGTATTGACAGTGTACATTGACACATGGGCCTATATAATAGCATTTTTCCTGTCGTACAATGTCATTTTAGGTCAGGATGTGATATGTATTAGCTATATATAGATATATTACACATATAATATACATAGCTATACCATTTTTTGCTATGTTTAATAAAAATATGTAGAAGTTAATCATGTTAAAATATTAGTGATGTACTTAAATATAATACACACATAGGCAATATTGTACAATATTGCATATATGTACTATAATGTGTGAATATACATACGTTGCAGATAGAAATTATCAATGCTAAGCTGTTTATGCATTCTCTGTGTTTAAATGTGCAATATTAAAATTGTATACATATATAAAATATATATATATAATGCATGTATATATATATATATATATATATATATATATATATACATACACACACATAAAATGAGGATTTATCAGAGGATTCGTAATTTGATTATTTTTTTTAAGATGTTACGTCTGATGTTCGTTGTATATTCTGATATTGAAATATAAAAGTATATATCACTAATATTTGATCCTAAAAAAATATATCTCTTTTTATTAAACGTAGAAAAAAGAAGACATCAGTACACCTTTTTGTTATACGTAACAAAAAGAGATGAAGTAGCTACACACATATGTGAATATGAATTAGAAATATATTTTATAATGTGTGTACACATCATAATGCACATAAAATATAATTCTAATATTCACTAATAGACTGTGTCTATATTATATCTGCATGAAAAGCTAAGTATGAGTAACTTCTATCTCTTTTTATTATGGGCCTTCTACAATAACACATTAGTTACAAATCAGAAGTCAGAAGCTAAAAATTGATCAATCACAGCCAATTTTTAGCGTTTGACTTCTTATTTATGGCTGATTTATGGCTTATAATTGTAAAAGGCCCATTAAACATAATAAAAAGAGATGGAATAGTTACATATGTATGTGCAATGTATTTACGTACTGACATGTTACATCCTAAGTTAAAATGACATTGGGAATAAAGGAAAAAGTGCTATTACATTACACGTGTATACATGTATTTCAAATACATGGTTGCATCCGAAAATATATCTAAGTCACAGTCAGAGTGTTCATTTAGTAAAAATATACTTATTGTAACTTGCTGTTAGTCAACGTACATTGACCTGTAAGTGTATATATTTGCTAAAACACTTTGAATATGATATACTTACATACATTTCATAAACGTACAGCATCGTACAAAAATTATGCATGTGACTATTGACTGTGTAATGTATGTTGTATATATATATATACATATATATATATATTAGGTGTTGGAATTAATTCGTAGCGTTTTTAATGAAAGAATGTTATTTATTTCACATGAGCATTAAAAAATACATTAATGAAAGTACTTCCCATCACTTGTAAAACGCTACGAATTAATTCCAACACCTAATATGTATACATACATATATATATAACATATATATTATATAGGGTGTCCAAAAAGACTCCGGATTTAGGAGCTGAATATAAAGATGACTATAACTAATCGTAAAGGAATGTGAACGTGTATCGGCATGCATAGTACGCCAAAATATAATGCGTTGCCCTATGATTCACGTTCTACGATTCAATTACGACAATCCTTGTGCTAAGGCTATTACATAACGTTTTTAGAAAAAACGTTTCAGACAAAAGTTGTAAGGTTTCAAAGAAACTATTTACTGATATTCAGTTTTTTTTCTTCATTAGTTTCTTTGTTTCGGTTATGTCAAGCAATTAGCTTTTGATTCCATCATGACAATGCATCTATTTGCATTTCTTTAATTGCAGACGCAAAATTCTATAAATTGGTTCCGTAATTGTATTTCACCAAATTTAATAATCGAAATGCTTCTGCCAATAAATTAAAAATAGTCAGTACATATATAAACGCCTTTGACATTTATTTGTAACTAGCCAAAGCACGATTTACGGCTGTGGCATTTTGTTATAACTAGCCAGCTCACAATTAATGCCTCTGGCAGTAAATTAAAAATAGTCAGCCCACGATGAACGCCTCTGACATTTGTCTATAACTAGCCAAAATATGATTTATGGCTGTGACATTTTATTATAGCTAGCCAGCTCACGATTAACGCCTCTGGCAGTAAATTAAAAATAGTCAGCCCACGATGAACGCCTCTGACATTTGTCTATAACTAGCCAAAATATGATTTATGGCTGTGACATTTTATTATAGCTAGCCAGCTCACGATTAACGCCTCTGGCAGTAAATTAAAAATAGTCAGCCCACGATGAACGCCTCTGACATTTGTCTATAACTAGCCAAAATATGATTTATGGCTGTGACATTTTATTATAGCTAGCCAGCTCACGATTAACGCCTCTGGCAGTAAATTAAAAATAGTCAGCCCACGATGAACGCCTCTGACATTTGTCTATAACTAGCCAAAATATGATTTATGGCTGTGACATTTTATTATAGCTAGCCAGCTCACGATTAACGCCTCTGGCAGTAAATTAAAAATAGTCAGCCCACGATGAACGCCTCTGACATTTGTCTATAACTAGCCAAAATATGATTTATGGCTGTGACATTTTATTACAGCTAGCCAGCTCACGATTAACGCCTCTGGCAGTAAATTAAAAATAGTCAGCCCACGATGAACGCCTCTGACATTGGATCATAATTAGGCAAAGCGCAATTTATTGTTATAACAATAAATTTAATCATATCACTTGTATGATAAATAAAAGTGATATTTTTACGAATAACATAAAGATGCTAACCTTTCTCATTCTGGCTTTATAGGGTGCCAACAAAAAACACACATCATAATAACCAATTTTGGTCTTCTAGAGTGCTTTCCAACAAAAGACAGTGTGACACGGTGTATTATTACAATCTTGTATATTACGATAATACAAGGATGAGATATTGTACTGAGTCGCTTGTTATAAAGCACCCATAACCTTCTCTTATCAAAGGCAGACAATATTCTGCTACTATTTTTTCTATTTTGTGAACAAAAAACACTATATAAATATATATATATATATATATATATATATATATATATATACATATACACATATATACATACACATACACACACACACATACACACATATATATATGGTATGTGTAGAACACTACTACACTACACTACATTGATAGTACTGTTGCGGCAATGATACTGTGAACGCGGGTCATACTGGTTACAGCTGATTGACTCGTATAATGCCGTTGTTTTCTACACATACAGCGTCACGCAAAATGATATATGTATGCATATATATATATATATATATATATATATATATATATAATACACATACATACAAAAAATTGTTATTTATCACTCTAAGAAAAAAGATACATAATCGATATCATGATCACATTATCTTTTCCTTAGCGACTAATTAAGAAAAGGCGTTCACCGTATCTAAATTCACGTTATTGTAAAAAGACTCTCTATTATCTTTGAAGTTCTATTATTGATACGTCATTTAAATGTATTCTCCAGGTTTATTCCACTAAAAAAAAATACAAATAGATGACCAGATGTATGATGCGGTAAAGTAAAATTTTATATTACATTCTGTGGCATAAAAACGTGATCAGTAACTCTTTGAAACTGAATGTATCATAAAAATAATAAAGTAATATTTTAAAAGTACATTACATTTAGTAAAATGCATTAAGTTATTAATATGATGTTCAATCACCATTATTAAGAAAATACAATATTATGTAGGAAGGAAAATATTTTCATGACAATTTGCTGGAAGGTATGGTCGCAGCATGTTTCTTATACTATGACACTTTTGAGATACACGTCCACGCGTGAGCGGTTCGGCCGTCAAGCGTCGAGCGATTGTGAAGGAAAAGTAGGCAGCATTTCAGAAATCGGCTCGAAATGCGCAACTAATTTCGAGCACATTGAAGTATACGTATATAATTTTTGAAATTTTATAAAAAGTATATTTGGAGTAATATGTTTATTAATAAAATTTAATAAATAAAATGTTATTTATTAAATAAAAATTAAAAAAGGAAAAAGCAGAATCGAACATAAGATCTCCAATATTCTGATCTTGCACCCAACGCCCGAGACCACGCGTTCTTGCAGATCACCTCGACGAACGCGATACATATAGTGTATGGAAAGTCGTAAACTATTGTATATCTCATCAATGTTTACGTTTTGAAATCATTTTTGCATTCGCATTTTTGCTACGTTAATGAGAAAGATATATGATTAATATAATTTAATAAAAAGAAAATGAAAAAATTTTAATTCGACAAAAATTGGAGATTTGAGACATCTGCTGGAGTATTGAATATTAGTCCAAGAAACCGAAGTCTGTCAAAAAAAAAAACGGAGAACTGGCAACCGTGTTCGTGATTTAAAATTCTTTCAATTTTTGTTATTTCGATAGAGCGAGACAGAGAAAAAACAAACGGATAGAAGCTCCGATTGTAATCGGTGAGTCTCCGCGCGGACACGCCGAACTGGACCCGCTAGCAAAACAATGAGTCATCTGTCTCTGTCCTTCTCTCTGTGGTCGCTTGTTTCTAGCGACCGAAAATATTTTCTCGACGATCTCGACCGCTTGGCGTGTATCATAAGGAGGAAAAAGACATTCTAGACAATACTTAATTTTTATTAAATTATATTAATCCTTTGCCCTACGATTTAACTTACGATGGCGCGTGCCATAATTAATAGCCTGGAACATATTGTTTATGTTTGGCTCGATTTCTTTACCACGAGTCTCACATGATATTAGTGAAAGAGTTAATCATATACCTTTCTCATTAATATATAATAGCAAAAATGATTTCAAAACGTGATAGTTAACGAGATATAGTTTACGATTTTCCGTGTATTTTATGTACCACGTTCATAGAGGCGGTTTGTAAAAACTCAGCGTGGTCTCGGGCGATAGGTGCGAGATCAGAATGTTGAGGATCCTATGTTCAATCCTGCTTTTTCCTTTTTTTCTTAATTTTTTTTTTAAATAAATAACGTTATTAATGCCAACATATTACTCCAAATATATTTTTATAAAATTATAGAAATTATATGTGTACTTTAGTGTGCTCAGAACTAGTTACACATTTCGAGCCAATTTCTGAGGTGCTGCCTATTTTTCCTTTACAACCGCTCAACAGTCGACGGCTGAACCGCTGGATCGCGTGCGGACATGCATCTCAGGAGCGTCACAGTATAAGAAACATGCTGCTATCATACCTTCCAACATGAAAATTATCATGACAACATTTTAGCATGAAAATTATTATAAAAATATTTTCCTTCTTACATAATTGTTATTTTCTTAATAATAGTGATTGAACATCATATTAATAAGTATATACATTTTATTAAATATTATGTACTTTTAAAATATTTACTTTATTATTTTTATACATTACATTGATACATTCGGTTTTCTTTCAAAGAGCTACTGACCACGCTTATGTGCCACAAAATGTAATATCTTTTAATATAGAATACTGATAATATCAATTTAAGACTAATAAGAGTCGATACAGAACGAGATGCGTAATTTTAAACTGGAATGATTCAACTTCAATAACTCCGTGATGTCTTCTTTATTCAACATGTGAATAAAGAAGGCATGTTGAATAAAGAAGACATCACAGAAGACTAAGGAAAGTAAAGGATTGATAATTTGCTAGAAGATACGGAGCATATTTCTTAGTGCAACGCTCCTGAAATACACATCCGCGCTCGATCCGGTGCAGCTCAGCCGTCGAGCATTGAGCGGCGGCGGCGGGGGGAAAGAAGGCGACCCAAAAGTGCCTCAAAAGTCGACCCAAAATTTAATGTATTCCAATAACTATAGGAAGAATACCGAATCACTTTAATAGATAAATAAAAAATTATTTGTATGTTGCATATAAAGGCACATATAAAGGCTTTTTGATTTGTTAATTATAAAATTATATTGACATCATCCTTATAATTATATTAATCATCCTTATAATTATATTAATCGCACTTTTGCGATTTGATTGATTATCAGAATTTTCTTTCGGATGATAATTATAAAAAAAACATTTCACAGAAAGTACTGATCGACGTTACATTATTACAGAAACATAATTTTTTTTTGGATTTTTTCTAAAGGTAAATTAAAACGTTTAGAAATACACATATAATTTCAATAATTAAATAAAAATATATTTAGCCTGTAATATATGTTTGTTAACAATGTCTTCAATCACTTATTTAAAAAAAAAAAAATTATGAAAAAAGAAAAAAGGAATTGATCATGAGATCTCTAACATTCAGATCTCGTACCTTACGCGTGAGACCACGCCGAGGTCTTGCAAATCTTTTCTATGAACGTGGTATATAAGGCTCATGGAAAATCATAGAAATATCCCGTAAATTCGTGTTTTGAAATTATTTTTGCTATTATACATAAATTGGAGGGATATAGGATTAGCATAATTTATTAAAACTTATATTTTATCTATAATGTTCCTTCTCCTCTTAATTATACACATTGAGCGGCCGAAATTTTCCAGAAAGCATTTTCGGTCGCTAGAAACAAGCGTAGAGAGATGGGGGGGGGAGGAGAGGAGAGGAGAGGAGAGGAGAGGAGAGGAGAGGAGAGGAGAGGAGAGGAGAGGAGAGGAGAGGAGAGGAGAGGAGAGGAGAGGAGAGAGAGAGAGAGAGAGAGAGAGAGAGAGAGAGAGAGAGAGAGAGACTCTGAAGGATAGACTCGCTGTTTCGTTCGACGAGCCCAGCTCGGCATGCGAAGTCTCACCGATTACAATCGGAGTTTCTATCCTTTTTTGTTTTTTCTCTGTCTCACTCTGTCGTACTTCTGTTTCAATAATTCGTTCTGCAATTCAAGAATGTGATTTCTATCGATTCTGGCATCATCATCGATACATCAAGAACGCATGATTCCTTCTCTAAACAACGATCTTGATATATATTTCTATATATACAAAAATATATTATTATGGCGTTCCCGGCTGATAATATATTGCTGATTTATTTACAATGGTTCAATCCATTTCTATAGTTGAATAGCAATACTACTTCGTTTGCGCGCGACCGATAGGAGGAATGGCGCTTCTTACTAAGACTCGACATCCGAGTCAAAAATGTGCTGTATACAATAATTTCAGACCTTGCATAAGTAGCTGGCGATTTACAGAAAACCTCAAAGAACAATACTATGCTTGCAGAAACGAGTTACGAGCTTTAGTATAAGAACAAAGTGTATTCGAAAATTTCATTTATATGCTACGTCTGTTACGAGATTGCCGCTTGTCGTTCCGACATCCGAGCAGAAAGAAAGCTCAACCGAAACACATCACGTTCCGAACCTTGATATGCATGTGTAAATAATTCAGTAAATAAAGTTTAAACATGTGTTGTATATGTACACGCACACACACGCGCGCGCGCGCACACGCATATATACGCACACGCACACGCATACATACGCACACGCGTATGTATGTATGCTATTATATATGCATATATATATATATATACACATATATACACATACATACATATACATACATATATATATATATGTATATGTTATTTTATATATATGCATCAATAATTTACTAAATAAAATGTATGTAAAAGACAGAACAGTATAATTAAAATAATTATCTTCATTTGTATTCATATGTAAATAATATGATATGTTTCTTGTTTAGGAAGAAATTATTTCAACAAAATTGAAATAAGTAATATCATATTTATTTTATTATTTTTCCTCTCAAAAGAAAAAACTTTGACCAGGGCACGTTTTGATTGATATGGGCCTGAGTAGGTCGATAATTCAGATCATTTCTATGGTTCAGCGACGCACTTTTCATGACAGCGCCGCTGTCGGAATATCGCGGAACTAAAATACTGCTCAGTTTCATGGCTTCACGTCAATTTCACTCGTAATATACAAACGAAATTTTTGGATGCACCTTTCTCTTAAACTAAAACTCCTACCGCGTTTCTAAAAGCATGGGATTGTTCGTTTAGGTTTTCTACAATACGCTAGCTACTTTTCATGAACGTGCAAGATCTGAAACTCTTATATGCAACACATATTGTGATGTGTTGACTACAGAAGCCGATAACAAAACTGTAAGTCTTTAATTTTTTTTCGTTTTTCGTATTCAAATGTAGCTGGCGCTTTGCGTTGTTGTCGATACTTTAATTGTGGAGAAGGATTTTTCAGTCCATAAACACAGTTATGAGAAAGGTGCTTTTAAAATTTAATGATAAAACAGGACACTCCAGCATCCCCTTAATAATAAGAAAGTAGATTCATCTAGACATTTTGTAACAGAGCATTCGTCCGCATATTATAGCTTTAACTGTGGAATATAAAAATATTAGATTCAAAAGAATTATAATAAGAGACCTATTTCGGAAACATTAAAGAGCAGGTTAATGGTATAAATTTAAAGAAAGATACAGAATCTCTCGATGATCTGTATGTTTGTCTGTTGAGTGACTTTGTTAACAATAAAAATGTTAGCGTGTGTATGTTTCTCTTTGGTCGTCCAACACTGTCGCAGCAGCAGCATTTGCGATTGTCTGAAAATCGGTCTACGGTGAAGATCATTCACATTATTTTTAAGAGAACTCGATTTTAAATTGTAATGATATGAAGTTAAGGAAGGAAGAATTAAGGGGAATAAGAACTTATATTTTGATTTATATTGTATTATTACAAATGATTATATTATTGAGACAACCCTTTAACGTTTTTATGTTCTTTTTTAACAAGTGACTGTATATTGCGACATTTTAACAATATCATCATTTTAAACTTTTAAATGTCATGTTATATTATATGATTTGTTTAACTTTTATATTTATTTTACGAAAATCTGCGACATTATAATTTTTAATTTTATTAAACTTCACAATTTTTAAAAAATTAACGCAATATGTACAACTCTGTGACATTTATTAATAATAGTTATAATTCTTATTAGCCGTTGTTTATTCGTTCTGCACCAAGTGGAAGTTACATGTGTCTTTTGAACATACAACCATCTTATACAACTGGAAATAACGTTACCTCTGTACTTATTGACTGGACTGTCTTTTCTGACCACTTTAACTACTCTTTCTCGTTGTTAATCGAAGATTGATTTAGATCTACATTTTATATACGTTTTATAATTTGATTCAGTATAACATGATTGAGTTAGTAACGCATATTGTGATTGTGGATGAGATCTGATTAATACATTTTTTATACCGTTACCGAAATTAATTTCAAAGTTCATATAAATTATTATAAGAGTATTTCATTTTTAAACACGGCTGATAAGGCTTAGTACGGTTGAAACGTTTCGTGAAATGAAAAGAATAATTAAGGTTTAATGTTTACAATATTTTCTTTTAAAGTTTATTGTAATACCTGGTAAAAGCCCCCTTATTTTATTATTTAGTTATCATTATCTGTATAAAATATTTTAGTTTAAATATTTTGCGTAAATATTTCATGTAGAAATTTATTAGGGGTACATTCTAAAACGGGTACATTCTAAATTTTCCTCTCAGAAGAAAATTTTATTCAAAATATATTGTTATGTCCAGTGGACTCCACGATTTCTTCGTTTAAAGTTTGACAAAATAATCGTTAGGACAAAGCGCGAACAAAAAACTCGAGCGTTAACGGTTACCAATCGACGAGCGTGATAATATTTAAGAAACGTGTCCTTGAAAACTTTCTCAATGATTTTGGAAAGATAAACAAAAAGAATCGCCTGATCCATTGCAATAAATTTTGTCAAAGGTTACAAAACTTATACAGAAAATCTTGTTCGAAAAACAGGATCAGTTAAGGATCAGGATTTGAGTAAATACAAAATCTAAATGTGGGTCTTTGTTTTCATTTTTCAGAAATCCTGAGTGGATAAAAATTCACATTTCCAAACGCATGAAAACAAATTAAAAGGCATTTTCACGTCAACAACAAGAAATGATAAAATAAATGCAGGATGACAAATAAAGCTTTTAATTTTTTCAAGAACTCAAATTAGATGTTACAAATAATACATTATATATTCTTTATTAAATCAATTTATTCCAGATATAATTGCGAGTCAATAACATTCGGTTTCAACACAATCATTCTGAAACGTTAATAATCCTACCTAAATTAAATTAGAAAGAAAGAAAGAAACTAAGAAATTTATTGCGAAAAATATTACTCCAGCCAGGATTCGAATCTCGGACTTATCAACTTTCCGGGAAGAGTGTCCTAGCTCCACTGAGATTTCGGAAATATTCTTCGCAATAACTAATATGTATAGAGAGAACGCGTTGTATGGCCGCGTGTTTACAAATATATTAAGAATTTTAATATATACAACCGTATATGTGTATACATCAAATACGATAAAGAAAGCCAAGATTAAATTTTGGATGTACAAATAGTAATATTTAGAATAAATTGACTTAATAAAAGAATATAATGTATTATTTGTAACATCCAAAATTTGATCGATCTTGGCTTACTTTATCGTATTTGATGTATTTACATATAAGATCATGCTTAAAATTCTTAACATGTTTTGATTTTTTATTTCTTTCTTAGATTTTGAGCAAATATTCTCTAAACGAGAGAATGCATGTTCACGTAATAAAAGAGAAACCGGCGATCAAAAAAAGGGAAATACGAAAAACTTGGATAAACCATAATAAAATCGTTCGGAAAGGACGATGAGTAAGATCCTCTCTCTTCAAAATGGAGAAACTTAAACTAAACTTGCCAATGGATGACTGTAAATCCGAAATCCTTAGAGAAGGTGATGACATATCATTAATAAGTTTTCAAGAGATTGAAACTAGAGCAGATGGTACAATTTTGGAAGTAGTTCGCCAGTAATAACACGAAAAACAAAGTACCTCGCACTAATTCTATATAAAATTGGGCCCCAGTAAAATCAAATTCTCATATATTACAACTTATGTCCTGCACAATATATAAGTTTTAGCACAAAAAAATGAACTGTTTTCGTGTTTGATTCATCTATAGTCGCTGACATCTCACTATGAAATACTCAATAACTTCTAAACGGCTGATCTAAAATGGTTAAAATTACAATGTTTTGAAAAGATTTCAACAAGGATTATGTAAGAAAATGAAAGAGAAAGTGGAGAGTCTCGCTTAAAAAATCCGTGTTGACTTTGCACTATTTTGGCGACGCCACCCAAGGTCATCAAATTGATGAAACCAGCGGCTAGATCTTTTTAAACTGTACAACTTTTATCTAAAACATTTTTTTATAAAACTTAGTTTTTCAGATATTTAAACGTCTCAGAATATTTTATGTTCTTTATATGATTATATATGGTGTCACATATAATTATAACTCATATAATTACATACTATCATATATAATGTCCAAGATATGTACACATATATAAAACGATACTTAGTTACGGAATATGTAATGTAATTTCCAGGATCTGAATAATGAAAACAACTTAATAAAAGTTGAGAAACAATCAATTTTTTATTAAGTAAGATAATTGCATATCGCATACGCACGCACGCACGCACGCACGCACGGGGCTAGATCTCTACCTCGTCCATGTCGTTGATCTTGGATTACGCTGCAGAATTATACTATAATACATATTCTGTAACAAGTATCGTTTTATATACGTGTGTACATACTGTGTGGACATTATGTATGATAGTATATATATATATATATATATATATATAATTATATGTGGGATATAATTATATGTGACACAATATATAGGGTATCTCAGACTACCCATTCACCCTTTTTATCTCCGCAGGATAAGATCCAATCAAAAATATGTTCAGATCAAAGAGGTTTAAAAAGATCTATTTATTGATCATATCAGTTTAACTTTAGGTGGCTTTGCCAAGGTCAGATCAAAGTCACATTGATTTTTTTAAATGAACATTTTATTCTAGAATCTAACAGGCGATGTCATGAGCTTTCCAAAACTCTATATTAAAGTATCTTTTGATTAAGGAAATCTCGAGTCACGAGAATTAAAAGTTATAGTACCGTCGGCATTAGCATTATCCAAGTATCGTGTAGAGGTTGCCCGGTCAGATTTTTACCTTGTGTATGTGTGTGTGTGTGTGTGTGTGTGTGTGTGTGTGTGTGTGTGTGTGTGCGAGCATGCGCGCGCGTGTGTCGCAGCAGAGATAAGGACCATACGGTTCGTCACGCCCGTAGTATTTTTTAACTCCTAAGCTTATCTGCACTCTCTCTCTCTCTCTCTCTCTCTCTCTCTCTCTCTCTCTCTCTCTCTCTCTCTTTGTGTGTTTGTGTGTATGTGTGCGCGCGCGCACACATGTGCATGCATATGTTGGTGTTTCTGAATAAGTAAATATTTACTTGTTTATGAGAAATGTTCAAAATGACTATCGGTTTCTTAAGCTAACCGCGCGACAGCTTTGTTACTTTCACTTTAATAAGCACCCAACTCAACAGCTTTTTGTGCGCAGCCCGTTGAGACCGAGTCCAAATGTCCGGGAACTAGTAATAAATATTCAACCTTAGTAGAGACTTTCCTATATTGCTTATAAAAGTGAATCAGAGATAAATAAATATTTATTGTACTTCTCAAAGTTTTCATAGATTTATCCATGTCTTATTCAAATGAAGAAGCTTACGATATGCTAATTTTGGGTGAGGTTCATTTGCTGGTGCTGAAAGATTGTAGCGACAGCGTTTTCCTAATCGGATTCCTCACTCGCGGAAAATCTTTTCATGATTGGTAATCGAATTAGTAATAGTGGTGTTCAGCCTCAATATAAAAAGACTAGACAGATCCGCCGTCCAATTATGAAAGAACGGCGGAAATTCTTGCATCGGCAGAATTGAACTTTCAGGATTCTTTAAGACGTCGAGAAAGGGATTCTAATATTAGCCGTAACATTATCTGGCTCATTAAAAAAAAAAACAAATTGAAATCTTACAGAATGTCTGTTCATCAATTGACTCATGATGATTTTGAACAGAAACTTGCATTTTGCAACTGGATAAGAGAGCAACCATCAAATTTTCACTTCAAAATTTTATTTTCTGACTAATGTACATTCAAAAGTGATGGATCTGTTAATACTTGGAACTGCCGTTATTGGTCAGAAAATAATTCCCGCGCACGTACATACATATACATACAGCAGAGAGGATTTAGAGTAAAAAAATACTGCGAGCGTGACGAATTGTGGGATCCTTATCTCTGCTGCGACACACACACGCACGCGCACACACACACGCGCGCGCGCGCGCGCGCACACACACACACACACATAAAAAATATAAATCCGACCGGGCAACCTCCACGCGGTATACTTTTGGTAATGCTAATGCCAGCGATACTATAACTTTTAATCTTCATAATTCGAGATTTACTTAATCAAAAGATACTTTATTGTAGAGGTTGGAAAGCTCTTGACATCGTTATTAGATTCTATATAAAAAAAGTAGGATATTTCATTTAAAAAAAATCGATGTGACCTTGATCTGACCTTGGGAAAGCCACCCAAGATCAAACTGATATATCAAATAGATCTTTTTAAACCCTACAACTTTAGTCTGAATATATTTTTGATTGAATCTTATCTTGCGGAGATAAAAAGAGTGGGAGTCTGAGACACCTTATATAATCATTTCCTATCAAGAACGGAAAAATTCTATCAATCTCAATTCTCGATTTTTCAACTTAACACATCCCATCAAAGAACTATCTTCCAAAACTCTCATATATAAACTGTGATACTGCGAGACTCCCTCTTATTATTTCTGCTCTTATTCTGTGTCTGATTTTGTCTATTTTGTGTCTTATTTTGCTTTACTCACTTATACTTGTCAATCGGTCTTGTCAATTCAGTCAATCATATATACGATTTCATCATGTATATAAAGTTTTATATTATCATTTATTTATCCCCCAATTAAACTAATTCTCTAAAGAATAATTCACTAGTTCAAATAATGTTCTTTTAAATATCATTAAAATTAACGGAATCGATGGAACAGACAATTCCAGCGTTCAATACTCCCTCTTCCTAAGAGTCCTTTCCCAAAGCAGCTACCAAATGTTCACATTCCGGTACTACTTCCTCGATTACCTTACCCATATTTCGTTGCCGTAGAATTCTTCTACAACCTTTTCCCCACGAAATCAGAAATGCTATTACCGACCGACCTCCTCACTCATTCATCCCAGTATTCTTTCTAAATTCCGCTTATCCATATTTATTTAGTTCCGAATTCTTTTTCCTTCTTTCTTCGTTACTATACACGGAATAGATTAGAACCATTAAAATCAATCACTACCTCACGCCCTAATATTTTATT
Organism: Acromyrmex echinatior; assembly: GCF_024713525.1. Taxonomy (NCBI): domain Eukaryota; kingdom Metazoa; phylum Arthropoda; class Insecta; order Hymenoptera; family Formicidae; genus Acromyrmex; species Acromyrmex echinatior. Next base: position 9,045,601 of record NC_141857.1, read on the forward strand.
CTCTGGCAATATAATAATATGTAAAAGTAATTTATAATAATTCATCAATTTGTAATTTTTCCTTTCTTTTTTATTATTATAATATTAATTAGCATGTAAATTAGTTTTAATAATAATTTCATTAAATTGTAACTTTTTTTCCTTTATTATCATTAATTATATTAAATTAAAACTTGTAATGCGTTCAATAGACTAATAAATTAATGATAGTTATTAATAATTAATAATTATAAACAATGTTAGTAATTTTATATCTTTTCTTCTCGTAATTTAAAAATCTAAGACCTCGTAGTCTTAGCCTTTTAAAAAATCGCACGTGGTCCAGTCCCGAGTTAAAAGGATTAAATTCTTTGACTCGAAATTTGCACTGCTTGTAGGAAACAGGTCTCATAGCGCCTTTGCGGAACGTTGACCCATATTCCAAAGCGACAAAAAAGGATGCGTTCGACTCGCTTCTGTGCGGATACCTGCAAGAAAAGACTCTAAGCGTTTTTGCTAATATCTCACCATTTTCGTTTCTTCACTCTCCAATCGAATCCTAAATTTAAAACTTCCAAGGATTTGGACATAACAATATATTGGGAGTACAAATTAGTTCGGTCGGTTTTCCAAAAGATGGATCCGGCTGTTGTGAATGGTTCATAGTGACAGCTGATTTTGGCGTTTTTAGAGAGGTTAGACATCTACTAATAATATTAAGTTTATATTGCTTTGAGTTTCATACAAAAACCTTGATTTTTACTGTGTTTGAAATGTCGAATTTTGTGTTAACCAAGCAGCATTTGCGGGAGGTTCTAATTTTCTGCTTTAATTGGAAGAAAAGTGCAGCTGAAGCCCATCGAATGCTTGTCGAAGTTTATGGTGACACTACTCCAATTGATAAATCATGTACGGAATGGTTTCGACGTTTCAAGGATGGAGATTTCAACGTTGAAGACAAGCCTCGCTCTGGACAGCCAAAAAAATTCGAAGACAAAGAATTAGAGGCATTACTCGAAGAAGATCAGAGTCAAACGCAAGAGGAGCTTGCAGAATCATTGGGAGTAACTCAACAAGCCGTTTCTTCTTGAGAGCCATGGGAATAATTCAAAAACAAGGAAATTGGGTGCCTTATGAACTGAAACCGAGAGACGTTGAAAGGCGATTTTTGCGAACAGCTGATTCAAAGATAACAAAGAAAAGGTTTTTTGCATCGGATTGTGACTGGAGATGAGAAGTGGATATTCTACGACAATCCCAAGAAGAAAAAAATATTACGCTAAACCCGGTCAATCGTTGCCATCGACCTCAACATCAACACCAAAGCCGAACATTCATGTTTCGAAGATCTGAGAGATGTTTGCTCTGTATCTGGTGGGACCAAAAGGGTGTTTACTATGAGCTGCTGAAACCTAGCGATTCCATTACGGGCGATCGGTATCGGCTACAGTTGATTCGTTTGAGCCGTGCATTGCGAGAAAAATGGGCGGAATACGAGCAAAGACATGATAAAGTTATTTTTCTTCATGATAACGCTCGGCCTTATGTCGCAAAAGTCGTAAAAAAATATTTGGAAACGCTCAAATGGGATGTTTTACCGCACCCGCCGTATTCTTCGGACATTGCTCCTTCTGATTACTGGTTGTTCCACGGATGCAGCACGATTTGGCAAGTCACCGGTTCACTTCTCCAAAATTGGATCGCCTCCAAAGACGAGTCATTTTTTCGAGATGGAATTCGAAAATTGCCTGAGAGATGGGAGAAAGTAGTAGCCAGCAATGGATAATACTTTAATTAATCTGTTCATTCATTTTGTTTTGAAATAAATGCATTTTTGAACACAAAAAAACGGATCGAACTAATTTGTACTCCCAATAATATACGTAACATATACTATAGTACATAGAGTAAAATCTTTCTCAGAGAGAAAAGATTTAGAGAGAAAGATTATATATTTTGAAATGTGGCCTAAGATAACATTTAGATAATTATTACTATTGATTACTTTATGCCGGCGTGACGAGTGCGTTGGCTAGCGCGAGCCAATAGCATTCGCGAGGCGCGTGTCGAATGTGTCGATGCCGAACAATAAAATTCTCGGAAAAGATAACTCAGTCCAGAGACGAGAAATTTATTCCCATGAGCCAAGACTTTTATCGCATTATTATCCTACATAAAAATCATCATGAATTAGTTTGATTGAACCGTTTTAATTGTAATTGTTCGAAACGAGCATCAGTTATCGTGCACCAATCACGGCTCGCAACACACGTGTCGCTCATCGTTCGAATAAAATCTCGTTCATACTGGTTAAAACTCTATTATTGTCTTGCTTTTTTATATTATATTCTCCATATTCCTGTTCAATTTCGCTATTTTCGTCTTTGTACCTTATACAAACCCAAAATATGCACGATCAGTGAACGTGTGCCAATTACATTTTTCACGACGCGCCGACCAATCAGAATCTCAGAAAAGGGCGACTTGGGCTGGGATAAAAAAATTGAGGAATAAATTATTTAATAACTCCGTATCATTAATTTATATTATATAAATAAACTTCGGAAAACATCAAACACCCGATTTTCATGAATTTTGACAGAACACTACAAATGTCAGATGAATGCCTTAAATGGATTTTCATCGACAAGAAAATTTAATGCCAAAAATAAATAAAATTATACTATACCACCTGCATGGATTAATTATCTTTACATAGTTCACTCTAAATCACTTTCGAAAGATTTCCTTTTATATTGACCTCTAAAACATATTCCATTTTTGTGCACTCCTAGACAGAAGGAGATGAATTTATTTCATGTGGAAAATCGAACGCTTTTGAAATAAGGAGGGAGGTGGAGTGAAAGTCGCTTCGCGTGGAAGTCGTGCGCTCCTAAAACAGAGAGAGAGACATGATGGAAGGAATAATATGGTGTATGCAGTTGGACAGTGTCTCTTTCTAAATCTCTGTCTTCTCCGTCTATGGATATGTTCATAAGGAAGAAGCTACTAACTGTGAAACGCTAAACATAAGACGGTATTCATCGTTCGTTTTTATTTTAAAACTATTTTAAATAATGTCTTAAGATGTTAATACAGTCCTCGGATTGACTTATGACATCTTAAGACTGTACTTAAGACAGTCTTAAATGCAAGAATCGATTACGAATACCGGCCTGTGTTTCGCATCGTGAAATTGGTATTGAATCTTTCCTTGAACCTTATGAACAGTCCATGAACTGTCCAACTCTGTACACATCATGTTATCTCTTCCATCATAGAAGAAGGTGAAAGTCGTTTCGCGTGGAAAGTCATGTGCACGGAATAACATTTACGAAACTCCATTCCAGCAATACATAACTTTGTGTTAACATTTTTGGCATTAAATCTTCGTGTCGGTGAAAATCCATTTAAGGACATTCATTTGATATCATTTAGAATATCTCTACCAAAATTCATGACAATCGAGCGTTTTCGGAATCCTGGTAAATATTTTTCTCATAATTTCTCATAACGATCCGATGAAAAATTAATATGAGAAATTTTTCAGATTTTTGAATATTTTCTCGTATTTCTTCCCAACAACAGTTAATAAAAAATATTATAATTTCTCATAACGATCGCTTTCTCATAAATATTCATAAATACTTATAAAATGCAATGAAAAAATGATTTTTTAATGTTTTATTATCATTTGTAAATTTTCTCCTTAGATATGATGTATGTTTTCATATTTTCTTATACAAGATACTTCATTTTTCATGTTTTATCATACACCTGAAAACAATTTTTCTCTTAACTTCTCATGAGGTTTCTGAAAAATTATGAGAAATTATGAGAAAAAATGTTTTTATATATATAAGTCCCAGCATTGGTTCTTGCGGAAAGTTTTCAGAGAATTTTCAACTTTTTACATTTTATGTGCAACAATTTTGAAATGATTCTGAATATGTCACATGAAATGTTTCAACAGAAATGTTTTTAAAATCTATCATATGAAATAAATTAAAAAAAAATCCAAACAGAATAAAAAAATCATCATGACATGAAACTGACGTTAAAATGATTCCAAAATTTTAATTAAAAGTTATTTTTTGATCAATCATGATTCAGTTTAATGTTATTTTGATATTATCGTGACTTATTTTGTTCTACTTTAATTACGATAAACTTTGTATACTTGAATAACGATATTGTATGAAAACTACAGGTGATGTCTTAATAGTGTTTAAATAAATAAATATATATATATATATATATATAAAATATTTAATATTATTAACTCTCTGGCCGTATTGTCTCCGTTATTCGAAAGAGAGAGAGAGGGGGGGGAAGGATAGCAGGGTGGTAGGGAGGGAGGGAGGGAGGGGATAAAAGGACGGAGGGGATGAAAGGAGGGGGGAGAGCAAGAGCGAGAGGGGGAGGAGGGATTGATTAATCTTTATTAGCTGCAATAACTACAATGTGTAATATAATCTAACGCCTATTTATTAATTAACCAAACCGCCATACTTAAACATCCCGTATATCTATATTGCACTATCCCTCTCCATTCATCTATATATATATATATATATATATATATATATATATATATATATATATATATGGCATTAGTGCTATGTAAGGTATACAAAAGTAAATATTAAGAAGAGCCCAAATTTTGATAAAAATACACTAAATGAATGCGTTTTCGCGTAAAAATAAAGATTTGACAAGAAAAAAGTGTCGCTCTGCTCCGCGAATCGATATATTAATCCTTAAAGTCGATTATTCGGATTAGAAAATCTGTCATAAGTGATTCGCTATAGTTTAAAAACATAAAATCTTATTATAACTTATTAATCAAGTGGAACCAAGATGATGGATGAGAATCTACATATTTAGAAAATTCAATACAATACATGGACAATAAGAGCATATACACAGCGCGGATATTAGTGCGCGAATTTCTATATAATTAACATAAATTGCTATACATAGGATATAAATGTATAATAATTGTTTGTACCATATTATTCGCGCCACCAATATCCGTGCTATGTATGTGCTCTTATTATCCCTATATTATATTAAATTTTTTTAATTTTGAGAGCCCGATTAATATTTATATTTTTACATATTTAGTGCCTTAATAATACGAGAGACCCTGTTGTTGGTGTCGCGAGAGGATCTGTGCTAAGAGAGGACATCGAATTCGGAAGCAGAGGTCGTCTAAATAAGGAGCTTATTCTACAGACACTCCTTCAAGGATAATTTAGAGAGAAGCTTTACGAGCAGCCGAAAAAGATGCCAGTCATAAGTCATATTCCGCACCTAAGAATACAAGATACGCGGCGCTATCGCGACTTGCAAGGACTCGCGGAGCTCGTGAGACAGCTCGCGGCCAATCAAGACGCGATAAGATTTATCACGTGGACCTACGGTCGCCTGCGTGCCACCGAAAAAATCTTCTGGACCGGTACTTGTACTGTGGCAATTTCGACGAATGCACAAGAGAATGCAGGACATCTCGAAAAGTTTAATTAACGAGAGCCAGACTAGGAGGATTCCGTGATGAAACAAACCTATATTGTAAAGCCATCGATTTCTAGATTGAAGGAACGTACGTATCCGCGATTATAATGTCGAATCTCGTTTAGTTTTGTATTTTGGGAGTAATTGCGTCGCGTATGCGAGTACGCAGTGCGTGATCGGTTTATGGCCACTTCACCTTCTATCATTTCGTCGTTCGACACTTCATCGTTGACACTAAGACATTTTATCGTCTAATATATTTCTTCGCCCACGACTCTTACTGTCTAGTATTTACCCTCCAAAACATTTTTTTTCATTCTTTTGCGTACCGTATGGACACTTGTCTATCCGTGACATTTCTTCATCCGCGTCGCTATTTGTGATGTTATAGATATAATTTTTGGTTTTTGCTAACATTATTCTAGCATACAATACTAAATGGTTAATGTTTTATTTGAAATCTTCTTTTCTTTTTGTAAAAATAAAATACCACTTGATTTTATGAAAAGTACAAAGAATAAAAATCTTTCTGTCTATGTTGGTTATGTATTTATAAAAAATCACAAAAAAATAAAGTTATATTGAAAATACAGTATCAATCAATTCAAGATTTTTATCCTTTATATTAGGTGTACAAATAAGTTTTTAATAAAAAATTAAGCATTTATTGTGAAAGAACGATACATAATGTTTTATTCATGTAAGTGCAAAATGTAAGTGCAAGTTCTTTTTGCGTTTGGCACGAATCTTCATTCAATAATGCTTCCAATTCCGCGTCTTCGTACACTTTCGGTCTTCCGCTACGTTCTTTGTCTTCGACGTCAAATTCACCATTCTTAAATTTTTGAAACCATTCACGACAACTTCTCTTACTTAAGGCAGTCTCACCATATGCTTCTCATCATATTGCTTCACAAGCAATCGATGAGCCTCAGCTGCAGATTTCTTCAAATTAAAGAAGTAAATCAAAAGTTCCCGCAAATGACGCTTATTCGGCTCAAAACTCGGCATTTTCGCACAAAAAGAATATATGATGCTAATACAAAATCGCTAGTATTTCAAGATTATGTTGTTGACAGATGTCCAACCTTACGATATAATGTTTTACATCAGACAATTTTAACCATAGCTTGCTAGTAGCACCGTCTTTTGTCAAACGGCGGAAACTTATTTGTACACCTAATACTTTTCACAAAATCAAGTGACATTTTATTATAAAAGAAAAAAGATTTTGAATAAAAACGTTTAGTATTGTAGAATGTTAAATCTAAATCGGAATTTATATCTATAACGTCGCACATAACGACGCAGACGAAGAAGTGTTGCGGACAAACAAATGTCTGTACGATATGCAAAAAAATGTAAAAAATATTTTGGAGGATAAATACTAGACGATCGTAAAGAATCGTGGGCAAAAAAATGTATTAGACAGTAAAATGTCTTATAAACAAATGTCGAATGATGAAATGGTAGAAGATGAAATGAAGGTAGAAAACGAATGACGAAATGTCCATAAACCGCGTGATTGTGCTATCCCGCCCGATCATATCAATTTAGTTAAATTCGAGTCAATTGTCTACACGCCCGCCGCGTCACTTTGTGTCGTATTGTTGTGTCACATTTCTGTATCGCGTCTTAGTGTCGAGATTTTGTTCGATTTCATGTAATATTCTCGCGTGTTCTAGAATTCCGTAGATTTTCCGTCGTAATAGTTCTCGTTATTCTCGCAATCGAACTCGAATTTTATTTATGCGTAAGTTTTATTTATGTGGTCAATTACCACTAAACGATATTTAATGATTAAATTAGAAAGATATAAAAATATAACCATATGTTTCAATCCCTGTCGGGTCATCCTCAGTGTACAATTTAATAAAATTAACAACAAACTTGCGATTTAATCATCGACATCGATATAACAGTTGTATCACATATTCCTATTTTATTATTCTTCCTCAAATATTTTATATCCTTGATGTTGTTCTTGCAGACAGTAATGCATTTCAAATTCATCCATTACAATTTCAAGATTAAAAGCATTTTCAGTGTCTAAATTAAAATAACTATTGACTAATATTATATAATTTGACCATATTGTATAATTTAAACCAATCTAAATATAAATTATTTGTACCTTTAATTGACCAGTATTTCCAAATTGCAATAAGTTCACAATCATCGAGATATTAAAATAGAATAATTATATCAAGTACGTATTTTCAAACGATTTAACAAACAATGATTATGGACAAGAGACGAAGATATTATGTTGAAGAATATGTAGTGGAAGGGGAACATGTATGGTAGTGAAAAGAAAAGAAGGAGAATCGATCAGAAAAGAGATATAGTGATAGTGGAAAGGAAACAAGGAGAACCAATTAGGAAAGAGATAAAGATTGTAATATCGAAATGTACAGGAAGAGATTCCGTGTCACTTTGCTTGTTTAATCCATTCTGTTGCCTTTTTATGTGTACTATCTCAGAAATTAGTTTTTTACTATATATAGGTTCATTATCTAAAATTTTTACCTCGTCTCATTTAAAATTATGATCATATTCCAAGCGGTGATGGGAAATTACTGATGGTGAACCAGTCCTTTTATTAATATCATTTGCACGTTCATGTATTCTAGTTTTCAATTTTTTTTAGTCTGGCCCACATATGTCTCATCACAATCATGACAAGAGATTTTATATACCACCTCTTAATGTGACATATAAGTTAAAACATTCTTTCCACGAATGATATACTTTTGTAACATATTAGGGATGGAAATGGATATTTTTTTATTTATGTCAAAGGCAATCGGAATAAAAGATTCTGAGATGAAAGATTCTAACATAAGGTACTGTAAAGTATCAATCATTAGATGCAACTTTTTTTGTTGTGTAGTTTTCTCTGTGGCATAGTTGCAATCCCTATTACAAAGAAATTTTATTCTTGTCTGTATAGTTGAAAAAAATAAATTTAAGAGAATACCAAATAAAACTTGAATTGCTTCTACTTGCACCTGACACTGAATCGGTACAGCTGCAGGGGGATTTCAAAGCAGTAGTCGGGTTGAGGAGATTGGATGTCAGGGCCCCCCTTCCCCTTTCTCACTGCCCAAAAAGAATCACATGGTCAAAAATTGACAAATATTAAGCGTCTGTTTCGATTTACATGATCCTTTATCGTTGATACAATTGGTTTGAGCAACGCATAAAAATTTATCTTTAGGGAGACGAGCTTCGACTTCCCCTCTCCCGCGCGGTCACCGCGCCGGAGGAGGTGACAAAGGTCGCGCATCTCCGCGAGAAGATAAACCTGCTTCCATAGGGAGCATTCAGATCGGGGGTCATAATTCAAAGGATGGCCCTCAAGCAGCCCGTTGCGGCCGCAAGCCTGTAGAGCGCGAGGAATAGTCGCGGTGGGACCCAAGCCCGCTGTCAGATCAGTGGAGGAGAATCCTCTAGACAAAATGGTTAAAGGGGTTCTCCTCCACGTCCTGGACAGACATCATCCTAAAGAGATGACTGATGCATGTCGGGATGCGAAGTAAGACGGCCCCGATCGCGGTTCAAGCGCTTTCGCCCTGAGGCTGGAGGTCGGAAAAAAAAGAGGAAGGGTGCTGCGATGACCGGAGGCATCGCCGCGTCCGTGGGTCCCCGGCCCATCTGTAGACTAGTGTGATCCTACTGCTCCGCTATTTGGTATCCGAACGACGAAACAGTAGTTACTCGGTGGGCCGTAGTGGGCCGGAAGGCTGAGAAAAGAGCTAGGGCTCTCGACAGTCGGCCAATAGGGGGACCGACAACGCCACTCCCACTCCTCCTTCAAGACGACTCAGAAGGCAAACCCAAGGTTCTGGGACCCGACGGGTAGGATAATAGTGTCGTTTGTTAGATGTTGACATCGTGAACGTCTTCAACACCTTACCCTGGAACCAGGTACTGGCAGTGATGGCCTACCATAGCATGCCTCTGTATCTCATCGCCACGGTGACGGACCATTTTCGCCACAGATGGTTGGAATTCCGCGATTAGAGCGGACTCCAGTGCAAAAGATCAACATCGTGCGGCGTCCCACAGGAATTCATATTGAGACCCTTGCTACGGAACTTTGCGTACAACGCGATATTCCGCACCTCCCTTCGGCTGAGATGTTTCCCAACAGTGATACAGACAATATATTTGTTAACTTATCGTGCCAGTATATTGGAATCGTTTCGCGTCTTCGCTTCTTACTCTTCGCATTCGAACTGCGTGATCACGCACGTGAATTGGGGAGCTCGTGGATCCACATCAATTACCGATAATGCTATTGGTCTCCACAATCAGCATAGAGACAAGCGGAGCATGCAGAGTAAGGCGATAACAAGTCCTTACAGTTTTTCTTATTTATTTTCGAACATTCGTACGCGGAAATACACAAATACACGAATTCCGACATCAAGATCGCTCGAAAGTCGAAACAATTTACAATGTGTCGCACGATTTAGAGTTTCACACAGAAATAATCTAATGTAACTCTGAACGCGAAGGTAGTGTGATCAAATGCATATGAGGCCTGGAGGTGACATCCCAGAAAACGAAAATCCTGTGCTTTTACAGATCTCTGGGCAGCCTCCAGCGTAGATCAAGGTAGGAATAACCTCCGTGAAGGTGGGGCTCACGATGAAATATCTGAGCCCTAGATGGCCTCTGGAAATTTAGAGTTCATTTTGAACCCCTAATCCCGAAGGTGAGCAAGTAGGCCTACACTCTCGCTGGCCAACCTTCACGGTTCGGGCATCGCGGTCCAGTGTATTTATATGCACACCGTTCTGGCGGGGCTCCTATATGAAGCTTCGATTTGGGAGGAGGAAGTGCGTGGCTGCGCGCGAATACGGCAGTCACTGTATTGGGTGTAGAGCTTTGCCTTGCAAATCTACAGGATGATGTCGCACGCCGCCACTACGATCCTTGAGAGGATTCCCCCTCCCCCCCCTACGAATCTGTTGGCGTCGAGATTTGCCGAGAATTATCGGTGGGCCAATGTGTATGCGGGGGGAACATCCTTTCTTGCGAGCTGTGGATGCGATGCGGAAGAGAATGCGGCGAGTCTTTGACACCTGGCGCGAAGCGCTGACGGATCCGCAGCATGCTAACAACCGGACAGTACAGGCCATCCGCCCTGTCTGCCGAATGTGTGGACAGGGGTTGGGGGAGGGGAAGTGTCCTATCGATTGACGCAAATGTTCAACGGGTACCGATGCACCTGCATAAATAAAGAGTCACGCAGTGCCACACAGTGCCACCACTGTACTGCCGATCGAGACATTGCACTTTAAAGGAGTGCTTCGCGTAGCGCGATGCCCTGGTCACGGTAGTGGGAGGCGATCTCTCGCTGCCGGCGAAATGTGCTAGACAACGAGAGGTCGTGGATAGCCGTTTCCTCCTTCTATGAGAGCGTGATGCTCCAGAAGAAGAAAGAAAGGGAGAGGGAAGACCCGCACAAAGTAGGAGAAGAGAACGTCAGGCAGGTTCACTATGTCGGTTCTGTACGTCTGTTGCGGGCCTCCCTTTATCTACAAGCGCCCGGTCGGTGACATCGTTGCGGCCTCAGCGGTGGTGTTAATTGCCGCGGGTCGGCAGGGAGTGAAGTCAGGCCTTCCATCGGCGACCTGCAACTTCGGATGTGAGGTACCGACGGCTGACCTCTGTAAAAGGGGAGAGACTCGAGCGGCTGTCTTCGGAGAAGTGAGCTCGGTAGGTGGTGGACGCTCTCTCGTTGGACAGTGGCAGTCGCCCACTAGGCGAAGAGATCGGGGATCCGAATAACTGAGACAAGGTCGGCAATCGGCCGATGAGCCTGGAGGTGCTCGGAAGAATACTGCGCGCGTACTCAGGGCGCAACAGACCAATGAAGAACACCGGCGGAGGTTTTAGTGTGTGTGAGCCTCACACAATCCTCGGCTCCGTTTCGAGTCAATGTGTAAGCATTTCCTCCGCCTCATCAAAAAAAAAAAAAAAATCTGGAATCTAAACAGAGCTCAATTCGCAAAAGGGGCATGGTTTGCCGAAACTGAGCACATCATGTAATTCTTTCATTATGGGATGGAAAATGCAAAAAGACGTACAGGAAAGATACAGATAAAGTACGGGAGAAATGTGGAAAGTGCGGAAAGGTACGGGGAGATGCACAAAATGCCCGGAACAAGTGCAAAAGAAGATAAATTGTTTCCCATACAGAATATTTCGATTTCAATAGTTTAAAAATCATCGATATTTATAGGCTAGTATATTATAAAAACTTATAAGTTTTATGATGAAAATTCCTTTTATAATAGAATACTTATATACTATGATGACCTTTTAATGCATGTAATTTCACATTGAATACTATTGACAGCCTATATAGTAAATAAACCATAAAAACTTATACGAAAAGTTAAATAACAATCGAATCCAACTTGTCCAGATGCATGCGATTTATAGCTTATGGTTAGCATGCTAGGTTATTACTTCATCTCCCAGAAGTATGCTGCACGCGTTCCTGGGAGTCCCTCATGCAAGGCCAGGTAAGGACACTCGGAAGGGTTTTAGTGGGTGCAAGCCCCACATAACCCCGGGCTCTCCCCCGAAGCCCGGGGTATGCGTCAGGCATTTCCCCTCCGTTATCAAAAAAAAAAAAAAAAAAAAAGGTTATTACTTCATAGGTCATGTTTAAATCCCGTTACTACATGCGTCTTTAAAAATATGTGTACGCATATAAAAGTCCGGTGAATGTCAGCATGATAAATATATGATGTAAATACGAGAATAAAAAATATTTTACTTTTTATTTCTTATATTCATATCATATTTGCATTTAATAAATAAGTATATGATAGAAAATGGTAGAGATTCAATTATCGATAAATTCTTATACATTTATAATTCTTAACTACGAAAAGAAACTATAAGAAACGCTCGAAAGCGGACGGCCAAAAAATTATCGGAAATTAAGCTGCCGATATTTGATGGGGATTATGTTAAGTGGATATTCTTTGAAAGACAGTTTTCAGACAACAATGCAGATGATAATGATGTGACCACTGTGCAGAAGTACCAATCTCTCGTTGGAATGCTAGAGGGCGAAGCTTGCAGTGACATAGAAAATCTCAAATGAGAATTACGAAAATGCTTGGAAGTTTCTAAAAGATACGTACGACAACAAGATGATGATTATTCAAAATTACTTGGATTTGTTAAATTTTCTGGAAATAACAAAAGATAACAAGTCGAATTTATTGAGTAAATTCATCTAGTATATTCAAACTCATGTAGCGAAGAATGTTGAATTGCCTGTAAATGTCTGGGACGCCATTTTAATGCACATAGCCAAGAAAAAATTGGATCCCATTAAGCAAAAAGATTGGTAGAATCTAATAAAAAATCGAACTTCAAAAGTATGCCTTATTTATCAGAGTTCATAGTATTTTTGACGGAGCGATGTCACTCCATCAAAATTCTCGAGAAAAAAAAACAGCGAAGACTGGAGAGAAAGGCAAGTCAAGAAACAAAAAAAAAAGAGGAAAGGATAACATTGTCCATCGCGGTTAAATGCAGAAATTATGAAGGAGACCATCTGATATACAAGTGTAGCAATCTTCTGAGCTTATCAATAGCAGATCGGAAGAAGAGATCTCTAGAAAAAAAGTTATGCATCAATTATTTACAAGAAGTACGGCAAGTAGCACAATTCGCTTATTCAAAAATGCTACAGAACAAGAACGGGCGTATCGATTGGACACATAATTATTGAACACCGCACAGTTGGACACCGCATTATTGGACACGGCATTATTGGACACCGCATTATTGGACACCATATTATTGGACACGCATTGCTGGACACCGCATTATTGGACATCACATGATTTTATACCATACGTCTTTAAAAAATTTGTCATTCGATAAATTATCTACATTTAAGATAAGGTAACATACGTATGTACACATATCCAAATGCGTTATGGCTCACCGAGCAGCTTATAGATTTTTTTATCAGGTCAATGATTTCTATCTATATGTAATTCATATGTTTATTTCATACATTGACGCATTTATGAAAATTTTAAAAAGATTTAGATTTATCATGCATATTTAACATTTATTTAGGCTGCATCCCCATGGAGAAAAAAACAGTGGAACGGAATATTGACAGAAAAGATATGAAGAATGAGGCTTCTTTTTCCATAGGCACGCAGTCTTATATATCACATCGTACACATATAGGGGTACACACATTGTGACGTGACGTTTTCCGTCCGTCACAAGGGCTGCATGGCCTGATCGAACGGTGCAGTATAGCGTTATGAATCCTCTCACATTTTGGGGGCGGACGCACCTGCGCTTTTCCTGCGACGTCGTTTGCGTACCTTACGCGTTCCGCGCTGTCGTTTTCGTTTTCCACTTGTCGTTTCGTTTTCCGTTTCGGTGTGTTCCCGTACCGAGGGTTACAGAGGCCGGTGACTCCCGCGACCTTGGCGGAGTGACCACCTCACCGGAGAGAAGAAGAGGAAGAACGACCAGGATTGGGAGTCGAGAGTCGACCGCTGATGACAGACCCGCCGGGGACGCACGACACCTAACCCCGGGTCTCACGCAGGTGATATGCTTCCTGCATTGTTACGCCCTTTTGATTATCGCAAAGCATTTTTTTTATCGCACCCTCTTCCAGGCACAAAGCGGATCGAGAGTCGGTACGGCATGATGGGGAAGGCCATTCTACGTCCCAAGGACGGCGAGAGCCCCGGATAGGCGCCTCGAGGCCACGAGGCGGCCTGAAAAAGACTCCCGCGATCTCTCGAATTTCGCGCACCAGGACATGCGACGGGCATGACGCGGTTTCCGTGATTAGCGGAGCCGCGGGGCTGCGCGCCAATCAGGCGCGATAAGGCCCCCTCGCGGGGATAACGAGCCGCATGCGCCCGGGAGGATTAGCGCCCGGCACTTGAACTGTGGCCAGCTTGGCGAGAACACGCGAGAAGACGCAGGACTTCCAAGGTCGACTAGGACGAGCACCTGCGAGAGAGTCACGGTGAGACGAGCGTCACCCCTGTAAAGTCGCCGGTTTCCGCGTCCGGGAGGCGTAGCTTATCGGATTTCTATCAGGCGTATAATAGTGAGTGCACGTGGCATTACCGTGCACCAGAGTTTCGCGGGACTCGAGTACGCGTGTTGCCTCCCGGAACGGTCCTTGTCGTCGGGATAACTCTAAGGCGTCCGCCAAGGCCACAGCCTCGTCACTCGTTGTCGGTTTCTTTTTATCGCGGATCATATGTTGCGTCGAAGTTTCATGTCGTAGTATTGTCGCGTATCGTGTCGTCTCGAGCGTCTGTAGCATAAGATTTGCATGTTTATTCGGTCCTCTGTGTATCGTCGGTCATAACCATTAAAGTCAATTTATAATAGCAATTGATAAGTGTGCGTATTCTATATCGAGGCTGCGTAATATCGCGTTTGCACGTATTCGAGCCTTCTCTGCATCTCAGCTGAGCGGCGCGAGGTTCCGCGAGCGCGCACGAGGTCACGTCGTGTCCACGCTACAATCGTTGTCGAATTCTTCAGTATTTGCGAGGCGATGAAGTATGGTTCGTATAATTCGCGAGAATATTCCCGTGTGGTGTAAGCTCGTGTCGCGAGAATTTAACGAAGTTGATACGCCTAGCGTAAAACCTCGGGGCCTATGTAAATCAGTTATTGCGCTCAAGAGTTTATCTCGATTGTATCGCCAGATGTGAATGAGAGTCGAAAACTCACTTAATATATTTGTTGCTTTGGTTATTGTTAATTCGTGTGTACTTTATTCTCGCCCCTATTCACTCCTCCAAACGATCTGCTATCCTCGATCACGAACCGCTCCCTCTGCCATTTCCGAGGCTGAGTTACCGGTTGAAAGGTTTCAGAGCCCGTCGACATTCGCAGCTCATTAAAGATGGCATAAAGAAAATATCGCGTAATTTCTAGAAAGAGTGGCACGCTCGCTCGTGCCTGACGCCCAACTATTGTTTTGTGATTATGTGCCGCCCTTAAGAGCGGTCGCGGGAAGATGCATTTCGTTTAATGCCACCCGTCATCCGACCGCCTACGAGAACCTTAGCTGTGAATGTGCGACGAAGTTGCGCCACGCTCGTGAGTACGGTTGCAAGGGGTATTGTTTTTTTTTATCGTTCGATATTTTTTATCGGTATGTGCCTGATTTGTATTAAAATACATAGTTGTTATATATATTTTACTATATAAAGTGAAGGTACATCAAGAAAATGAAATTATAAAGAACATTAAGGCTGCGTTTCCACTGAGTGCGTCATGCGTCGCGTCGTGAAAGAGAGAAAGAAAGAAGTTTATATATGTATACACAACCTTTTTCTTTCTCTCCTTCGATGGTGTGACGCACTCAATGGAAACGTATCATAAGGCGTTACATGTATTTTGAAAGTTAGATAATCTGTCATGCAATGGTCTAGTTTACACCGAGCACTTGATACGTATTAGGGCTACGTTCCAAACGTTTCCAAGGAAAATTTTACTCATAATATATTGGGTCATCTAAAAAGTATCCGCGGTACTTTGTCACTAGATATATGACCATCAACACACATCTAGTGACAAAAAACCGCGGATACTTTTTAGATGACCCAATATAATACACGTGACATATACTATAGCAAAATTTTCCTTGAAGTATATTTTGGAATGTAGCCTAAGTACCATATCCACACCAAATCACTTGATACGCTTGATATAAACGCTGGCGGATTATTTTGATCTGATACTTTTGAATCACGAATATTAGACCAAGCTGATGTGCGTATCAAATGGTATCAAAGAATCTCAGCGTGCTCTAAACACTTGGTTCGTTTTGGATTGTTCATTAAAATTCGCCACTGCTTTTAAGTTCAAGTTAGAATTAGAAATTTTACATCTTGAAAAGCAATGAAGACATCATGTCACCTAACTTGAGCTATTCTGAGGTAGATCGATGTAAACAACGACGTATCAAATATTTAATCCGCATCAATTTGATACGCGTACATACTAACCGATTTAACGATGTAAAAAGAATCAATTGAAAATACGATTCATTAATGGCTGATATGTATTAAGCTAATATTACATACGTTAGTTTTTTTTGTCGAACGACGAATTTTCAAACATGTTAATTAATTGCAAGACAGAGAGGATCTCGGACCTCTCTGACCTATAGCCAATCAACAGACTTGAAAAATTTATCGCATGACAAAAAACGGATGCATGTAATAAATAACATCAGCCGTTAATGAATCACATGTCGATTGCAGATTATATAACCTACAAAATACCACATATAACGCCTTGCACTTTCATAATTCCATTTTCTTGATGAAACTTCACTTTATATAGTAACAGAATATATATAACATACATATTTTAATACAAGTAGGCACATACCAATAAAAAATATCGAAACAGTAAAAGAAAACAATGCCCCTATATGTATATGATGTGATACATAAGGCTGCGTCCCCATAGAGAAAGAAGCCTCATCTTATATCTTTTTTGTCAATATTCCGTTCCGCTGTTTCTTTCTCCATGAGGACGCAGCCTAAGTAAACGTTAAATATGCATGATGATCTAAAACTTTTTAAAATCTTCATAAATGCGTCAATGTATGAAATAAACATATGAATTACATATATTATAGATAGAAATCATTGACCTGATAAAAAAGCTATAAGCCGCTCGAGCCATAACACATTTGGTTATGTGTACGTATGTTACCTTACCTTAAATGTGGATAATTTATACATCGAATGACAAATTTTTTAAAGACGTATGGTATATAAAATCATGTGGTGTCCTATAATGCGGTGTCCAATAATGCGGTGTCCAATAATATGGTATTCAATAATGCGGTGTCCAGCAATGCGTGTCCAATAATGCGGTGTCCAACTGTGCGATATCCAATCGTGCAATGTTCGTATCCAATAATGCAGTGTCCAACTATGCGATGACCAATCTTGCGTGTCCAATCGTGCATGTTCAATCGTGTCCAGTAATTACGTGTCCAAAAAAGGTCACCCGAACAGAACAACGTTAAGAACAAGCCATTTGATTTGAAATATGCAACAGCGCCAGATCATGAATTATGCTGAAGCAAAGCTAAATTTAGCAAAGAAAATTGCAACGACAAATAAGCAACAATTTTCGAATGGTGAAGTGGATGCTACGACTAATATTTATTGTGCCTGGTCCAAGAGTTACACGGTTATGCTGTCTACAAAAGTGATTATATTAAGAGCAAATGGTGAAAAACAACAGTATCGAGCACTGCTTGATCCAGGTTTGCAACCGAATCTTATAACAACAAATTTAGTTCAAAATTTTAGTCTGAAATTGTCATATGGTAAGAAAGTTCGACCAATCAGTGGGATTAAAACTGTTACAACAGAGTAACTTACGTTAGCATTAAATCAACCTGTATTTCGCAACGACAAAATATCTTGTAGTGCTGGAGATATCCGCGTTTCCGCGAAACGATCAGCTGCTACGTATAATACAGCTGAGACGCGTTTCGCTCCGTATTGTCCACATTCAGCGTCGCGACACGTCGGCCGAAAAAAATCGTACTAGACCGCGTGCCGACTTACAGCGTACACAAACACTGCGATCTGCGAGACACAATGACATACGCGCGCGCGCACACACGCTCAGCATCACATTGTATTCTATACACAGCTTTAAAATCAAGTTTTATTTCTATTTGTTGAATCCCAGTCATGTGATAATTGCATCTCCTCTCCAGCCTGAACCTCTTTTGCGCTACCGAACCAGAATTACCGACGAACTATATCCGCGCTCAAAAATTATATTGTTTCATGGCGCTTGAACAGAGATCTACCTATTCAAGGAAGAGAGAGATGCACTCCGTACCGAAATCTTTGATATACGCATTGATCAAAAGCGAAATTATTGTTGAGATAGAAATCCACGGATTGAGCATCGAAAGTATTTTAGATGAGCTACGTCATCGTCTGAGTACATTCGTGGACAAAGGGGAGTTGTCAGGTTCGTGCACTGCCGGCGCCCCTGCGAGAGATAGGACGCCATGTATCTGAAGCATCCACAGCGACTCCGAATAATGAGAGCATACATTTGTTTATGAATACAGCCCCTCCGATCGGCCTGCAAAAATTATCAACCAAATGCGTAAATAAGGATTTTAATTTGAGCGAAATGATCTGTAGATATTTTTAGAACGCGTAGAAGAGCTCAAAGATGATTATGAGCTCACTGATTATTTACCAATTCTTCAAAGAGTTGTCAGTTGTTAAAAGGAGATGTATAGATGTCGAGTAAACCGCAAACGTTGGGAAATCTGGGACGAATTTGTCAGTAGTTTTAAAGCCGCATTCTTACCACACGCGGACGATTTTCAATTATTATAAGACACGCCTTATCGGTGTCTTATAATAATTGAACTTATGGACAAAATTAGGTTTGACGATACCGCCCCCCCCTTCACTTACAAGCAGTCAACTAGGCATTGTGACTGCTGCATTGGCGGAAGGGATCACGCAAGGAATCGAGAAAGAAACCAAACTTTTACAAAAATTTCTTGAAATTGAATTGCTATAATTCGATACCGTACAAGATCCCACCAGTTTTGCATAACATATTCGTATCAACCGGGAATCAGACCGATTAAATAGAGATATCCCCCCTCCTCTCCCGAAATCCAGCCATGCAAGCTATCATCGACGACGAAGTCGAACAAATGCAAAAAGACGGTGTGATCGAGCTAGTGACGAGTCCCTGAAGGTCTCCAGTTGTAGTTCAGTCAAGAAAAAAAAACGGAAAAAATAAGTTTTGCATAGATTTTCGCCAGTCAACGAAATCAAATAAATTCAATACGTATCTCCTGCCACAAATCATTGCGACAATGAATAAATTACGAAGGACGCGATATTTAACGACCTTCGATCTAAAAAATGGGTACTGATAAATACTGCTTACACCCGACACAACAAGCTCATTATCGCCTTTACAATACCCGGGAAAGATCTTAATCAATTTATCAACCGCTTGTTGAGGCCACAGGCATATCACATGGCACAGTGATTTCAATTTTGCACGAACAATTGGGTATGAAAAAGTTATCGGCAAGATGGGTGTCGCGTTTGCTCACTGTGTAAGCGCGATCGTGTGACAATTTCAAAACAATGTTTGGAGATATTTCAACATAATCTAGATGAATTTCTGCGTCGATTCATTACTGTGCACGAAACATGAATCCATTATTTCACACCCGAGACGAAGGAACAGTCAAAACAATGGACTTCACCGAGTGAACCAACTCCGAAGAAGGTGAAGATTGTGAAGTCAGCCGGAAAGATGATGGCCACAGTTTTTTGGGATGCAACGCATGCAGTATAATTCATATCGATTATCTTCCGTCGAAGCAAACGATCAATGGCGATTACTACGCAGCTTTATTGGACCATTTCAACAACATTTTAAAGAAAAAACATCCCCATTTGGGGAGAAGAAGAAAATACTCTTCCATCAAGACAATGCACTGATTCACACATGCCCGGCACCGATGGCCAAATTCAACGAATTCCGCTACGAATTGTTTCCCCATCCAGCATATTCGCCAAATTTAGCCCTCTGCGACTATTTCCTGTTTCCAAATCTGAAGAAATGGTTCGGAGGAAAAAGATTCACTACCAGAGAGCAGCTCATCGTCGAAACAGAAGCTTATTTTGAGGGGTTGGATAAATCATATTATTCGGACGGCTTGAAGAATCGTTGAATCAAGTGTATCATGCTGAAAGGAGACTATGTTGAGAAATAAAAATGAATCGATCAAAAAGAATGTGTTTTACTATGTTTTTCTAAAACTTATTGACTTCGTAGATTTGCGGAATCCCACACTATCCTTGGGTTTCGCCATTTCTTCCCCCTGTCTTCCCCCTCCCTCATGGTGAGATGATTACTTCGGGAATCATCACTCCATGGAGGGATTTACGAAGATTTTCTCCACACCAAAAATAAAAAAGGTTAGCACAATTCAAATATGCAATCTTATGATATTTAAATATAGTGATACGTATTAGGTATACAACTTTGCTTCCGCCGTTTTTTTTCTGAAATTCGAGGTTTTATTGTAAAAAACTGGTTATACATTTATGATTCAAAGTATTGTCCATAGCTGGCCACTACTTTCTCCTATCTTTCGGGCAGCGTACGAATCCCGCGTCGAAAAAACTGGTCATTTTTTGAGGCGATCCACGAATCGATCCAATTTTTTACTTCTTCATAAGACCGGAAGTGCTGATCAGTCAGATCGTGTGCCATTGATCGAAACAAGTGATAGTCAGAGGCAGCAATGGAAAATATGAGGTGGGAGAATATGGAGAATAGCAGGTGGGGTAGGACTTCCCATTTCAACGTTTCCAAGTATGTCTTGATCACTTTCGCAACATGGGGTCTAGCATTGCCATGCTGCAAAATCATTTTATCGTGTCTCTCGTTATATTGCGGCCGTTTGTCTTTCAATGCTCGGCTCAAACGCATCAATTGCATTCGATGTCACCTGTGATTGTTTCAGTCGGTTTTTAACAGCTCATAATACACTACGCCTAGCTGGTCCCACCAAATACAGAGCATGATCTTGGAGCCTTGAATATTCGGTTAGTCAACATGGAAGCATGGCCGGGAACTCCCCATGATTTTCTGCGCTTGGGGTTATTGTATGAAATGAACCCATTTTTCGTCCCCAGTCTGCGATGCAGAAATCCCTTCCGTCTTTGCCTTTCAAGCAGCTGTTCACAAGCAAACAAACGCCGTTCAACATCTCTCTGCTTCAACTCGTACGGCACCCAATTTCCTTGTTTTTGAATCATTCCCATGACTTTGATGCGTTTTGAAATGGTTGTTGAGTCACTCCCAATGATCGTGCCAATTCTTCTTGATTTTGACACGAGTCTTGATCAAGTAATGCCTCCAATTCTGTATCTTCGAAAACTTTTTCTCTTCCGCTATGCCGGTCTTCGACGTCAAAATCACCGTTCCTGAAGCGTTGAAACCATTCACGACACGTTCTTTCACTAATAGCGGCCTCACCATAAGTATTTGAGACCATTCGATGAGTCTCAGCCGCAGATTTCTTCATATTGAAGCAGAAAATTAAAACTTCCCGCAAATGACGAGAATTTGGCTCGTAAACTGACATTTTCAATCGAGAATAACTTTATGATGCAGACACAAATCGACTAATGTTATGTTGACAGATGCCCAAGTTTATTCTATGATCTATTTATTTCGACCACCACTTACCGCTAAAGCCTATAGGAAAACGGCGCAAGCAAAGTTGTACACCTAATATATGAGCGATTTTTATTCGGAATTGTCAAAAATTTTTTTATCATAACTTCTGTTGTCATTATTTAAAGGTACCATTTTGGCACAATATTAACACAGCCTGCATAATCATGAAAATTAAAAAAATCGTAAAGTGGGAACTGGCCTAAAAAAATCATTTCTTAAAATTTCCTAATGTATTTTTCATATTTTGACTTTAATATTCAGGCACAATGTAGCACAAACTTATCACAATTCAGCACAATTCTCAAAATATGTTAATCCAAAAATAGAGGGCTAACTTCTTGCAGACCAAGAAATGTATATTGTTGTGTATATGTTATATACACATAACTCAAATAATGGATATTTTTTTAGTATAAAACTTGTGCTTACAGATTAATACCTCATAATCCAAGAATTATTCATCTTTTCATGGTTACACTTTAAAGAAGTCATATGATTTACTGTGGGTTAAAATGACCCGAACCATTTTTGAAGCGTTATCAAATCAATAGTATTCCTCTAACTTCAAAAAATTACAGTATATAATTTCATCCTTTAAGAAAGTGGAACAATTATAGTGAAAAATTTAATTTTAACACTAAAAAAAATCGTTTTAACTTCAGCAAACTGAGTCTTTTTACTTAAAAAATTATAACTTTTTAAATTTATAATATTTTCAAATGCAGTACTCGCCTAATCCTCTTGAGATGATTTTTAGTATCATGAACTCACGGTGATCATAAAGGATTTTTGGGCTTTATGTCTATGACATAATCTTTTTTTCACTACATCATAAGCTATATATCATATATGGAAACTTATTTCACTGGAAACTCAACTCAATTTTCCATACAATTAGCGCAAGATCCTTTATCTCTTTACAATTTTTTGTATGCTACACATATTTCAATAAGATTTAAGATGATCTTATAGATTCGAAGTCGAAAAAGATTTTTTATTCATAAATCGCTAGTTATAACTCTTCGAGAATATGTTCCTAAAATTTTAGAGCGAAATTCGAAGTCCTTCGAATAAATTTAACGCTTGTATATACGGGTGCATGGCGCGCAGGTATAATAAGTAATTAAAAAACATTTTGTTATTATACACTCGTCAACAAAATTATCGCATACATAAATTTATAATAAAATTTCGCATAAATTCAAACAAGCGTAACTTTGCGAAAAATGATCGCATTTAAAAGTTTTTTTTTATTTTCAAGTATGTATCAAGTATGTCTGTACTTTACAAAGTTACTTTACAAATGGATTTTGAATCTATCCTTGTCCCTTGGCATCTTTTCAAAAATAAGAACGAATTTTTTTTAAGACATTTGCACAGTTTGATGCACTCTACGGGATGAAGTAAATTTTTCTCGTAAATATCAAGATAACCATCGAAAAGTATGAACTTTTCTTGTACAAGTTTAAAAAAAATTAAGTTTTGTACGATTTTTTTTCGAGGAGATACGATGTATCAAACTTAGCAATGCATTTTATTCAATTACCGCCACCATTAGCATTTCCCGATATGCACCATGGGAAGGTTGCTAGTCTGATTTTGTGCGCGTGCGCGTGTGTATGTGTGAGGGAGGGGAGGGAGGGAAGAGTGGAAGTATGTGGGATTATTTGGGGTATATTTGCTCTTTAAAATTGTGTATTTCCGCCTCGTCTTTGAATGTTTTTTCCACGAAGTTAATTGCAATTTTAGCGGTATGTAGGTGAGCATTATCCTACATCATAATAAAATATTAAGATGCTACCATATCCATCAATAAACGCGGATTTGAATCCCATTGAATATGTATGATCGGAAGACTATGAAGATTTGAAGAACAATTAACAAATTTGCAGCCACTGGAAGCAGCATTGCATCAAATATGGGAAATTCTTCACAGGCTTCAATTAGAGCTTGCATAAGTGCATATTTACAAGAGATCATCCAAAGACGAGGCGGAAATACACAATTTTAAAGAGCAAATATATTCCCACATACTTCTGCTCTCCCCACACACATATACACAAACACACGCGTGCGCGCGCACGTAAAATCAGACTAGTAACCTTTCCGTAGCACCGGGTAATGTTAATATTGGCGGTAATTGAATAAAATGCATAAATAAGTTTGATACACTATATCTCCTCGAAAAAAATCGTATAAAACTTAATTTTTTTTAATTTGTAAAAGAAAAGTCCATACTTTACGAGGGTTACTATGACATTTATGAGAAAAATTTACTCCACCCCAAAGCGTCAAACTATGCAAAGGATCCCGCACGTTTCTTATGGAAAAATGTCTCCGGTTAAATTGCTCCATTTTGAGATATGTTGTACTTTTGTGATTCTGAACAAATATCTCCATTGCCACATTTACATAAAATCAACAGATAAAAAGATATAGCGCTTTGAAGTCACAGAATTTGAATGCCGCCATATCTTCTTAAAATAACTTGATGCTTTCTTTTATATGTATTATAATATACATATACAATGTGTTTATTTAATGTGAGTCCTCTCGCCTCCCACATCGGGATACTTGTTTAACGTGAGTACCCTCGCCTCCCACATCGAGGTGCTTGTTTAACATGAGTTCTCTCGCCTCTCACATCGGAGTGCTTGTTTAACGTGAGTCCCTTCATCTCTCACATTCAACCTATTTATCTATATCATCCTATTCTTGATTATTCCTATCAATATTCATAATTCGATTTAAGACAGTTTTGCTTGGATATTTCACATTAAGCTGATGTCGTGCATAGCTCAAAAACCATATAATACTCGTTAGATGAGCGCAACATTCCAAGATTCTTGCATCAGTTTTATATGCAATAATATCCTAGAATCGATTCTCTCTCTCTCTCATCATCCTCATTATCCAGTTGATGAGCAATCCATATTTGATATTTAATTTAATTGCGAAATCGTGAATATAATCTTATTTGTATAAAGCCCGATTCATCTCTATCTTTATCAAATTCGAAGACATCAGTTGCCTCTATATCGTGTTTATCTTGAATATAAGATGGCACCAGTCCTATTTGATAAATATTGAACATTAATTCTTCCAATAATTCATATCACATCTTGGAAAATTCTAGGCATGATTCTCATTTAATTTGTTCTATACAGCATTCTTCCTAAAAAGATTCTCCTGTTCTACTCTTGCTTGCACATCGTTTGGAGTATTGACTTTTTCAATTATTCTATGAGTAAACTCTACAGTAGCTTCTTCCATTAATATTAAGTTTCGGTAGCGATTTATTATTGCCTCAGCTATAAGATAGAAGTCTCGTAGTGGAATATGTGCCGTAGAAATGATGCTATCATGTCTCAAAATGGAATATTGTTTTAATGTGTCCATTTCGAGCTTCAACTACTCACCTAGATTTTGTAATCAATCGAGATTCATTAGCTGCCTTTGTAGTATGTTGAAATTCACCTCTTTTGAGGACAGGTGGAATCTTACAATCAATTCCTTCTTCTTCCAAAAAAGGACATCACAATAACCCTCTGTCTGCAATGATTATGTCTTTTTGTAACCTCTAAGTCCATTAATCGTCAAATTCTTCACTTTTAAGAATTGCTGCATTGTTAGAATTCCTGCTGTTAGAAAAGTAAGATCCGTGTATATCAAGAATAAATTCATCAGGAGCAACTACAAGTACAGGTTTAACTAGATGACGCCTTTTATGCATAGAGAATTGCCTTAAAGTTTTAAAGTTAGATGATTTTTCCATATATTATATTAGATCCTATTATATTAGAATATTTGAAAATTACTGTCAAGAATTCATCGGAAGATTGTAATGCATTTTAGAAATAGTAATAAGTCTTTTTTGGAAATATATCTGAGTGTATCATTAACAGCAACAAGAACGCAAAAAGTAAACATTTTTTCAAATTGTTCTTTTGATATGGGACTTATTACAGAAAACTCATCAACTAAAAGCATTTATATTATCAAAAACAGTTCGGTTATTATCATTTATTTGTTTACAAAGACCCTGAAAAAATTGCTTACCTCAGTACCGTTTAAAGCTTGTACGGTCGATTGATAAATCGTAAACCCGATTATAAGATTGTCAAAAGATTCCCCTCGTTATCTAAATGACGTTCACAGTATTGAGTTGATATAAAAATATAAATATTTGTAACGATAAAAACTTGAATCCTACATTTTAAAGATAAATGACGTAATTGTGCAAGTGCAGTTATTAAAATACAAGATTATTAAAATACAATCATACCAGAATTAATCCTAATTTTCTTTAGAATATTAAGTCTTAAGCATTTGGATCACACTCTAAGTCTTCTATTGCCGCATTTAAAATGTTATCGTAGTTAACACAAACAGAAGAATTAACATTTATGTCAGCTGGAGATTTCTTCAGATCTTCTTGATGAGTTATGCACAATTGAATTTTCTGTTGCTGAAATATATTAATCTGTTTCATTACACGCATGACACAAGTTTGTTCACATATATAACATAGAATTCTATTACGATAGAATTTCATACTAGAACGTTCATTCTTAATTATGTATTAATACGTATATAATAATTATATATAGATAAACCGTTTTGAAGATAAAATATAATTCGTGCAAAATCTATGTTTTCGTGGTGATCGCTTATTTTGTACTGTGAGTTGCGATTTACTTACAAGAAAATACGCGATTTACTAAATGTAAACAAAGCGCGCAGCGGTTGTTCGCGTGCGACATGCAATCACGCGCGAACGTCATGCGAGTAACCAGTCACATATGAGACAAAAACAAGAATAAGGAGAGTAAGAGGACAAGGTAATGAATGTGTGTATACGCGGAAAATTCCATTCAAAAATACATGCGTATGTATACCTATTACATATAAAAAAAGTCATCAAGTTATCTTAAGAAGATATGGCGGCACTCAAATTCTGTGACTTCAAAGCGCTATATTTTTTTA
Organism: Acromyrmex echinatior; assembly: GCF_024713525.1. Taxonomy (NCBI): domain Eukaryota; kingdom Metazoa; phylum Arthropoda; class Insecta; order Hymenoptera; family Formicidae; genus Acromyrmex; species Acromyrmex echinatior. Next base: position 9,072,403 of record NC_141857.1, read on the forward strand.
TCTGTTGATTTTATGTGAATGTTGCAATGGAGATATTTGTTCAGAATCACAAGAAGTACAACATATTTCAAAACGGAGCAATTTGACCGAGGACATTTTTCCATAAGAAACGTGCGCGGTCCTTCCTTTATATTATATATATATATATATATATATATATATATAAAACATCTTTTATTTTTTAAAAAATGTCAGGTAGGGGTAAGGATAGATTTAAAATCCTTAATAATTGAAAGCTTTGCAAAGTACTTTACCCTTGAAAATGAAAAAAAAAAACTTTTATATGCGACCATTTTTCGCGGAGTTACGCTTATGAATATTTGAATTTATGCGAAATTTTGATATAAATGTATCTATGCGATAATTTTGACAAGTGTAGCTCTAAAGTACTTTCGAAGCTGTTCAATTTTCATTCTGGAAAATATTTTTATCTCTTATAGTTTCGATATTCACTTCGAAAGAAGAAAAATGATTTTTTTAGGAGGTTTTACCTCCTAAATCTTGAGATAAGTACAAATAAGAAATATAGATCTAATATCTTTTCAACATATCCAAAATGCTATGAAATTAATTCACTACGGCAGTGTATAAATACTCATTAAAATCAGTGAGGATCGATTCTCTTGTTAGTAGTACAAGAGAAGTCCAAGTAACTCGTAGAATACTCAAATGCTCAAAATGAATTCCATGAGGAGGTTGAAGATTTATTGTATATTCTTGGAATAACAGATTAGCCTCCGAGCACTGTAAGTATTCAAGAAATAAATTGAAAACTTTAAATGCGTTTTTCTCAAAATCTGTTTTTTGCATTCTTCAACTTTTTTTGTGTATGCAATTGAAAAAAAAGTATTTGATCAATTCACTTTTTACAGGGCTCGTTAGTTAGTTAATAATCAACCAATTCTTGATGAATCTAAAAAATTAAATAAAAATCAACATTAATATTTTTTTTGCATAAAAAAACTACTACTTAGTGAAGATCGTAACTTTTTTTTTCAAAGTCGCACAAAATTTTAATTTATATATTTTAAAAAATTTTTCAGATTTATTTAAGATGAAAGGCTATAGCAATTACAATATTTCTTAATTTTTTGTTTTCAACAAAAATTATACCCACTAGGATGTATTTTTGTTGGAAAACCATAACGTTGTGGCAAGGCGCCAAACCAAATATTTATATTTTTATAATACTTTTTTTTACACTTAAAAATTTATGTGTATTCTACAATAGTTATATTAAAACGTGCAAAAAGTTCCTAAACGGTAAATATTAATCATTTTTTTGAAAAAATTCATGAAAAATCACCATTTTTTTCGGTTTTTTAATGTATGAGACTTCCTTAAGTATTTGTAATATTTTGTGAAAAAATAAATCTAAGCAATAGGTATGTTTCGCGTCGCACAAGTTCACTCACAGCTACGTTGATCTTGTGTATTAGCATTATGTCGGTATAAATCAAATTAGCGGACATACTAATACACTTGCGTAAAATCTGGTTACACCGGATTGCTGCGCCGGGAAAAATCTCGCTCCTAACGGATGGCGCAACGGATCCGTGACTTTCGCTTACCGCGGCTTGGTGATGATCTCTCTGCAGCTCAGACGCGAAACTTTTCAATGGGAAGAAGTAATAGTTGTACATTGGTTTGACCGGTAGCTGCGGATGACCAGTCTCGGACGGCGTGTTGCCGTTGCCATTGCCGCCCGCGGCATTAAGAGTATGCATCAACGACGCTACGCTGATCGCTGACCCTTTTTCCAAGGCCTTTTTGTATAATGCGGCCAATTCCGCTCGTGTGAACGCCAGCGGCTCCGGTTGTTTCATCTTCGGGTGACTAGTCACAGCGGTGGAGTCGCGTACCTGGAAAATTTGCAAACATCAGTCGCCTGCCTGACATTCAGATTAGAGAAGAAATTGATAAATTAACGTTTTAAACAATTAACATTTTAAACAATTAAAATAAATAGTCAGAGATAGAAGAAATAATTATGAATAATTATTATTTTCAGGTTACTAGAAAGGAATAATTAAAGTTGAAAAAACATTGAAATTAAAGAAATCTGCTTTTAAAAAATAGAAATAAATGTTAAGGAATATTAGGTTAGGGAAAAAGTTTTTTTACAAATTGGAAAAACTTTTTTAGCAACCAATATATTCTATTTAAAAAAAATTGGTAATTACATCATTTGATAGAGCAATCTCAGCTTTAAAAATCTATATTTTTAATTGCGTTACGATGATTTTGAATGGAATTACGAGCAATAAAGTCAGAATGTTCCTTTTTACTTAATTTGCAAATAACTCAAAAACAAAAAATCGTAGGAACATTAAAAAAAAAATGATTTTGTAGGGAAAGCTTCAAGCTTTTATGATAGATAATCGAAAATTTGCTCAAAATTTTTTTTAAGTACAGATCTATAAAGTGAGAAGAAATTTTTTATTTTTTTTCAGTTTGTAGTTTTAATATGTAAAAATTACAAAATTTATTTAACATAATTTAACATAAATTAAAAAAATACAATAACCATTTGAAAGTAGAGATTTCAAGTTTTAAAATCCTTTTTATTAATTTAAATTTTAATTATTTTTGAGAAAGATATATTATATTAATGGGGAAATGTCTTTTTACTAACTTGTAAAGGGACTTTTTCCTTAACCCAATAAAAATATCGCAAAGAATTATCAAATTTCTGAATTACCAAAGATTAATAACAAAATTAAAAAGGAGTTTAAAAATGATGAAATTAATATTTCAAAAAGTTAAAAATAAAAAAATGGAAAATGATAGAAAAGACAATTATAAATAATGTTCAAATTTTCAGATTACTAATGATCAACAATTTAGAGAAAAAAATTGAATTTAAAAAAATCGATTGTTTAAGCATTATAATAATTAAAAAAAGATAGAAAAAAGGCAAAGGATCAAATTTTTAGATTACTAAAAATTAATAATTAAACAGAGAGTGAGATTAGAAAAGATAATTTAAAAAATAATAATAATAAATATAAAAGATAAAAAAAGAAATGTGAAGAAATAATAATCACGTTTTCAATCTGCCAAAGATTTAAAGTGCATTTATAAGATAAATCTCTATGAGAATTTCTTCTAATTTATCCTTTTCATTTCTTTGTAAATTAGATTCGTTTAAGTACTGTGTTTAAATATTTATACGTACTGCGTAATGCTGTATAATGCTGCCCGCGGGTTCGACAGGCACATCTGCAATTGTCTTTTGCACGCCTTGATGGACATTGTTGATACTGATCTTGCGATGCCTGTTGTAATCATGATAGCCCTGCTGATAACCTAGGTTCATCGACGACAATCGATCGTACATCGTTAGACTATTTGAAGGCACATTTAATTCCTGAAGCTCAATCATCGCCTTCTGAAGATATTCGCCACTCGATTCAGCGACGCAAGATCGTGCGTTGATAATGATCAGTGAGATTAATACAACGAATTGCGTTGCTCGAGAGCTCCGTAATAAATTCATGCCGAATTGCTTTTATGGAGTCTTTTCATCTATCGAAAAAAATCGTCTGATTTAATAATTTGTTAATACGTTGTGTTTGTTATTCCTTTTACATTTCTTTTACTTTATTTCACTTTATTATATTTCTTACATGTACACTTATAATAAAGCATTTAAAATGTATAAATTTATATCATATATCTTATAATGGAAGACCTGACTTTTATTGAATTCGATGAAATTTGATAATATTAATGAATTTCTATAAATATAGTGCAGATGACCTTATTTAGAAGCCGACGATTAATCGTTTCTAAAATATTCTATTTGATAAAATTCATCGAAAATCGAATGTCTCGAATCTCTCGAAGTATATTATTGCCTCTTTTCCTGCTGATGGTTCTCTTTATGCGCTTACTTGGTGAATGACGGTTGCATTGATAACTGTTTACAATACAACTGTTTCCTTCACGAAATAAGTGCATGAATTTTGTCAAAAAGAAGAATTATAATATAGTGAAGTTACAGTGAAGTTTAATAACGTCAAATGCTAAATAGCGTGTGCGTAGCGCACGTTTGTTTTGTACTAATTAAAGAAAAAAATCTAAAAATGGCTGAAATTAATCCAAAGCCAATACCTAAAAATTTAATATGTCAACAAATTAAAAAATATATATTATATATATATATATATATATATATATATGTATGACAATTTACATATACCTGACCATACAAAAATATAAAAACAAAAATGCAATATTAATTTTTAGTTTTTTTCTAAATATTGTACATCTTAAAATGCAATATTTAAATTACTTATAATAATATCATGCATCTGTATTTCCTATATCGTTGTAAAAGTTATTTTTCTCTTTTGTATATTTTAAGAAACAGTGTCCTTTACGTGTTGATTTAGGATTAATTGTGACCATTTTTAAACTTTCTTCTTTAATATTGCAAACGACTTAACTGTCTGCCCTAAAGAATATCATTGTATTCGGGAGAATTTAGTTTATATAATTCTTCCAATTAAGAGTTTCATCGAAATTGGCGCAAAGATCAGTTTACTGTCTTCTCTTGTTATTATTTAACGCTTTTTTAAAAAACGATAAATTGTTTAAAATACAATATTTTATTTAATAAAATTGCTGTAAATCCTTTCGTGTTTGGTGGGACATGAGGCATTTCACGTCAAATTGGACATCTTTGAAAAATCGTCATTTTTAATTTTTTTTTTAAATTTGCTGACATATTCTACAAATAAAAATATAACATATGTGTATCGCGAATAAAATTTGAGATTTTTTTGGTAAAGTTATTCACGCTTGTAAATTGCAAAAATTCATATAAAAACGTCGCTCAGGCGAACATTTAAATTATTATATCATCGAAATCATTAATTGTACAAAAAAATGCAAGAGATCAATTTTAAAGATCTTACATTGTTCTATGGATGGGTTATTTTTAATTTATCAGATAAATCATTTTTCATTTATTTACAATTTTTAACATTTTTCATCATCGATTCACCAATTAAAAAATTTTGTAAAAATATCATTATATTCCCACTTCAATTATGAAGTGTAATCCTAAAAATTACAAAATGGAACTCGAATGGAAAATGATAAATTAAAAATAACCTATCCATAGAATAATTTAAGATCTTTAAATTTTGTCTCTTGCATTTTTTGTACGACTAATGTTTTCGACGATATAATAATTTGAATGTTCGCATGAGCAACGTTCATGAATTTCTGCAACTTACAAGCGTAAATAACTTCACAAAAAAACGTTAAACTTTGTGTGTGTGTGTGTGTGTGTGTGTGTGTGTGTGTGTGTGTGTGTGTGTGTGTGTGTGTGCGTGTGTGTGTGCGCGCGTGTGTGCGCGTGCGCGCGCGAAACATGTGTTTCATATTTTTATCTGTAGAATATGTCAATAAATTAAAAAAAAAATTAAAAATGACGATATTTCAGAGGTGCCCGATTTGACATGGAATGCCTCATATGTATGTCATGATTCTTTAAAAAATATCTTTCACAAAAATAAAAATAGCTTCTTTTTAGGCTTATTTTAAAGATAAAGCATAGGACTCTTTATAAAAAAATCAATATCCTCATAAATTTCACTCTTTGATCTGCACACTTCGTCAAATATTCTAATTATATAATTATATAATTATAATATATATTATAATTATAAAATGGAATAAAAGTTAAAAATACATATATCTTTCGCAAAAATTAAGATAGCGAATTTTTTCTGCGCTCATTTTGAAGGACAATAAATGTTATATACAAATAAATCGCTATTTAATTTCAAATTACGAATTCAATATGACAGACTAAAATGATAAACTTTGTTGTAAGTTGTAATGTTTTGAGGTCGTTAATGACGAATTTGTAGTAAAAAATTCAACATTTAAAATGATCCCACTTGGCAGATTAAATTTTGTTAAATTTGAGTGAAACTCGAGACACTAATTACGAATTTAAAGTCGTAATTTTTAAATTCAAGATGTCAGATCTAATGCAGATGAGAAAATAAATAAAAAAGGCTGAATCAGTTTACATTTCATAGGAATTTCTTGAAGCATGGGATAGAGGATGTGGGAAATAAAATTTAATTTAAATTGAAGAAAATTTTACATTTTGGTCCAACATTGGATCTGCCATTTTAAATTTTGAAATTTTGATTACAGATTCATAATCAGCGACTTTTAAAACCTTTATTAAGTAAGATATGAATTAAATGCTAATTATTCTTAGGAAAAAAGTCAGGCTGAAAAGAGTTAAAATACTTTTTTTTAAATTCTTTTCAAATTTTAGACAAAAATACTATATATATATGTGTATATCTGTAAATTAATGTTCTTATAAATAATTTTAATAGAATAATTAAAAATTAATTGATAATTAATAATTGATTATTTAATTTTGATGATGAAAAGTATTGTGTATTTACATATAGCAAGAGGATTTCTTACGTGTTTATTATATAATGTTCTAATCTCCACGATATTGATATCGTTGTAATACATTTTCACTTCCGGAAGTCACTTATGCTTTACAAATTATATGTATATTTCACAAAATATAAAAATAAGAAATATTTATCAACATTAAGTATCATCTCTTTCGATTTCTGAACGATGCAAAGATTAAAAAAAACCGGATGTGATGCAGAAAATCGGACGATCGTACGAGTTACTGTATTACGTGATAAATGACACACAAAAGTGTTACATCATTTTGAAATTAACATTGCTTTTAATTAAGATGAGATAATATTCAAAGTCACGCATGCAAGAGGATCAGGTTTCTCCTGCGAGAGAAAGAAAGACAGGAAAAGTGAATATAAGCAGCACATCATCAACGGAATCAATTTACAATTTATTTACACGAAGGGAAGAGATTTTCCTTTGCGGGTCGCTCCGGCAGATATATGTGCAACAGTCCACGATAATCAAAGGATCAAATAAATTGACCTATGCATCGCTCTTGAAATGCACGCACGGATGCCTCGCGGCGGACGTACGTCGCAGCCAGAAAACTTGTGCGTACTCGATCGAGGTGAATCGTCGCACTCGTTCGCGAAGATACTATCGCGGACGCACTGAATTAACTTCCTTCACCGGTACATATCCCCTTCCCTTAGGTACATGTTTGAATTCTCGAGAATGGACACTGGACTACTAAAAACTTCCGGCTGAATATACAATTCGGTGAGAATAAATGAATAAAATCAATCTAGTATAAAAAATCAGTTCAAAAAATTATAAAATTAAAAATCAAAATTGAAACTATAATATAATATATTCGTATTAACCTTAAATCGAATTTTATACAATAGTCGGTCTTTAAAATTCCATTAGAGAAGACCGAGGCTAATAAGTAAACTTTTTAGTTTTGAATTTTTTCAGAAAACTTAAAAGTTTATTCAAAAAAATTCTATATCAGTTACTACATATATTTGACTACCTAATATTTTAATATTAAGCATTCGAATCAGATGATTGCGTTGTTCATAATGGTTGCAAGACAATCGTAAGTAAAAAATTACAAAGTGTCATGAAATACGTAAAAAGGAAATAATCGTGGAGCAGTCATTATTTTATTTCACTTTAAACATTTAAGTTCCGTTACTATACATGTAGAAAAGAAATCATACTTTTGATTTTTAAAAAATAAAAAATTATTTTGGAAAAAAGGAAAATAATTATTTTTTAATTGATGATCCAGCAAATTACAACGTTACGTAATATTACACGAATGTCAGAATCGTTACATATAATATTATTTGTAACGATAAACATAACATGTATTAATACAGCTCTATGTCAGCAACATTTCACTTTTTTAACATATCATTTCTGTTCCTATTATTCTTCAGAAATATACCAATAATATATTATTGTAATGTAATATAAATGTCTTTTTAATATATTTCTAGGTACAAGTGATAAAAATTGACGCTATGGATAGTAAAAAGTGAAAAAAGCGTCTTGTCTGTAACATTCAATTTTGAACTGATCATGAGTAATCTCATGAATGATCTGCAGGGCTACGTTCAGGGAGACATTATAGCTATTTATGTTATTCTGTCTATATTATTCATTAGATGTTAAACAAGAATAAAACGATCAAAAAATACTAATAGCATCTTCTAAACATCTCTGCATGATTAATAGTTGGATAAATTCAATGTATCTGTAGTATTAAGAGTGTGATTTAGTTTTGTGGGTTTTTTCCCAAAAACTGATTTATTTAAATAACATATCATGTAACTGTTGTACCATCAACATTTAATTCTCTAGCAAGTTCTGAAGTGGATTGTGTTGGATTTTCGTCCAATAATGCTTATAATAATGCAAATCTGCATTTTTAAATTTTTGTTGCTGAATGACAATGAAACCACATTTGAATCGGCAAAACCAATATTCATGTCTTAATTGATGGAGCAATCACCATAAATTTCTATCAGAGTCCTATGACCTTTAATCACCGTTTTTTTTTATTAAAAAACAAAATGTTCTTTAGGAAGCTCCATTTTTTAAATGGTACAAACACGATGTTTACTGAATCTATTGTTAGTGAACGACTAAATATCATGGAGTAATATTAAAGCATTAAAAAATAATAGCTGATTAGAATGTCATCAACAACACTGACATTAGTATGTGCCATTTCTTGCAAAACTCTCAAAACTAAATCACATTCCTAATACGTATCCTCTTATATTATACATATCAGTTATATAATATTCGTTAAATTGGTAAAAGATCACAGTTGTTATATTTATGTTATGTCTACAGACATGTTATTTATTAAAGTGATTTATCAAACTTTTTTTATTACAAAGAAATATTTTAACACGTGTTAAAATTAAGTTTTTGAAAGCATGTTTGAACTTAGATTTGACTCCACCGCATCTTAATAATATTAATACAACATTAATCTATTCCATCAAAATTCTACAATGAAAAAAATGCAGTTGGTGTGGATTAGTAAGAACTGTTCTAATTAGATGAATATCACAAAATTGCAACATGTATATTCAAGTATTGTACTATTGGTTTATATATGGTTGTTCACGAAATCTTCGATTGAAAAAAGATTGATTTTATATAAAGACTTCTAAATTGTATTGATGATTTTGAAGATTTGTAATATTATTTAACATTGAGAATGATTTAATAATAGATTGAAACGTTTGATTATGATTTATATTTAATTTATTAAAAATTTTAATTATTAGCACATAAGAGCTAGTACCATCGTTTGATTTATTAGCCCTCGATTTTATAAATATTTTTGAATTTATCCAGTTGTTTTATAATTATTGGTAATTTATGTTATGTATTTTGAGAGTTATATGTGTTAGATTATATTTTTAAATAATTATTCTGATTATATAATATAATAAAAAAATATATCTTTGTTTTTTCTCTTAAAATTACACTTACATATCTCCTGATCATGAAATACACTACGCAAAAAAATTAAAGGCTCACCTAGTCTTCAAAAATTTAAAAGAGTGTAATTTTGTCAAAAATGATCATAACAAAATTTTTAAAAAAGCTTAAAATTACACTTACATATCTCCTGATCATGAAATACACTACGCAAAAAAATTAAAGGCTCACCTAGTCTTCAAAAATTTAAAAGAGTGTAATTTTGTCAAAAATGATCATAACAAAATTTTTAAAAAAGCATTTTAAAGCTTGAAATATCTACTTTCAAGATCGGTAATTGATATATCGATCAAATTGATTTTTTTACGGAATTATACGAAGAGAAATCCATCAAATCTGAAAATTTTGTACGAAGTTTACAAAGTTTCTACGGCGTGAAATAAAAATCGCACACAAATATTCGGTTTACAGTTGTTGAAAGAGGGAATCTTTATCTTCAATTTGCTTTTTTATTGAACGTTGTATGATTTTTTTTCAACGAATTATTCAACATTAAAGTAAAAGGGATTATTTTTGCTCCAATATTGAATAACTTGTTGAAAAAAATCGTACAATATTCAATAAAAAAGCAAATTGAAAGTAAAGATTCCCTCTTTCGGCTGCTGTAAACCGCATTTGTTTGCAATTTTTGTTTCACGCCATAAACCTTTGTAAAGTTCGTACAAAATTTGTTAATTTGATGAATATCCATTTCTGTTTGTATAATTCCGTAAAAAATCAATCTGATCAAAATATTAATTACCGATCTTAAAAGTAAATATTTTAAGCTTTAAAATGCTTTTCTAAAAATCTCGTTATGATTATTTTTGAAGTTACACTCTTTTGAATATTTATCTATTTTTGAGGACTAGATGAATCTTTAATTTTTTTGCGTAGTGTAGATCATTAGTCTTTCTATTTGCTCCATAAATTATATTACAGTTACGCTTCAATTTGATGGGAAAAGACAATTTTTAAGCGTAATTAAGCATATTAAGAATAAAAGAAAACAAAACAGCTTCAGATATTTGTTCAATTAATTTTTTATTTTGAAATAACATATGATTTTGAAGATTATTATATTTACACAGAATTATTATACTTATACAGAAGTTTGTAGCAATGTTGCTGCAACGTTGCAACATTGCCTGTTTCAGAAATATTGTTATAATGTAGATATGCATTATTTTAACAATGTTGCAATAACATTTTTAAAAATTGTGAAAATAAATTAGTATAACTTTATGCTCAAATATATACTTGTTTACGCATATACATTTTATGATTTATTAAGTTTTATTAAATATTAATCACAGATTTTACATACATTATTATTTAAACTTATGATTAAATAATTATATTTGTATGAAAAATCTTTTATCAGAATGACAAAGTATTCCGGTAAAAAATTTTCATATTGCAAAGGTAAAAAGACGAGTCACCGTTAGTTCTTAGTGCTAATATTTAATGTCTTGAAAAATATAAATTAAAACAAATGTTTCATCCTTACATCAGGACCTTTTTAGTATTAAAATATAAACACATCTCACATTACATGCTATGTTTATCTATTCGTACCTTACATTATCAGTTAATTTTTACAATGCTCGAATTAAATTTCGATCTATCTAATTGTGTAGTGACAATAATTTTATGCTTTCTTATCAACATATAATTCGATATCTGATATTCTCTTATGATATTATCTTTATCTTTGTTTTGTAGATCGATCTAAATTTTTTGTAAACAATTATAAAGTAGGATATAAGCACCGATTCTAACGGAACCAGCAGATGGCTCTAGTATCGTGCGGATAGGGAGAAGCGAAATCACAGATGCTGAGTTCGTGGGAGAGGGAAGCGCATCATCCGTGTTAGAGGGGAAGAAGGAATTTATTCCTTCTCTCTTTCACCCGTTGCGTTCTCTCTTTAAACTATTGTCCTCTCTCTCCAACTCATTGTAAGATACAGTTTTTCTCTCTCTTCCATCCATTGCAGTGGTATTATACTTATTATTTGCACTTTCTCTTCCTCCCATTGCGCTCTCTTTTGTTTTTTGCACACGATTTTAAATAGATATGGTATTTACGATTTTTAATGATGATTTTTAATAATATTCTTATCAATTTTTAATCATATAACTTAATAACACTAATTATAATAATATTTTTTTTTATCAATACAAATAGTCAAGCGCGCTTTTTTATTGACTAATTCAATATTACTACGAAGATATGAAGAAGAAATAGCGAAGATATTAAGGATAAAATAATTTTAGAAGAAAAGAATATATATTTTAACATACATTTATTTATCATGTAATGCAGTATGTACAATATAATCTAAACTATAGACTATTAGTTCACATTCTATAGAATTTTTATCATAAATTTTGTACAAAGTGCTTGCAGCATCGCTTTTATTAGTAATACAATTTTGTCTTAAAAATGACACAAAATATTCGAATTTCTTACTAACCGTGCGTATATTGACTTAGTTCATAGAATACATGTTCAATACATTGCTCAAGTTCAAACAAATAAGAAAAGCACAGTTGTTGATTTCATATACAAATATGTGCCATTTAATGTTAACTTCACGTTATTCGTATCATAAATTTTAACAATTTCCATATTTAGAGCTTGAATCAGTGATGATGATGGGATTGCATTAATCGCTCGATATCTGCACGCTTCTCGATGAATATCTTCCACGTAGCATGAGGTATAAACATGCGAGATAAGATTGCCTCGATTATTACCGATCGCAATTTGCACATAAGACATAGACATCCTATAATGATCCCAATGTCCAGAAATTTGTATGCTGTCGATGTCAATGCATACTTCCTCATCAAGATACGAGATATGTAGCGAGGTTTCAAAGATGTACTAGACGATGTTTGAGAAAAAGAAAACATGTAAATAGATCTTACAAAAATACATAACATATAATACGTATAAGCAGAAATATTTTATAAAATTAAATGAACTTACTGTCTTTTGCACGCCTCATCCTATTGAATTGGAACGTAATAGTTCATGGCTTGAGATATTTTATTTTCTCGGAGCACTTATAATTAGCAATAGCTGTCTGAACTCTGTTGAAGCTCTCTGAACGACTGATGTGGTAACGTTGCCCAGAGCTCTTCTTTTAAACAGTTCTCTTCCACATTTTTTTTACACACCCTAAAATAGAGGGGATTTTTTTAATATTACATTTTGAAGAACAACGTGATCGAAGGATACCAAATTGACACACATCATAAGAATGCATTCTAATGATATCGAATCTCTTTTATCTAAAGATATCGGCGCCAACGACAATAAAGTCTGTCTGTTCCCATTATCTTTTTTCAAAAATGAGTTTTGAGCAATGTATCCAATCTAGAATTTTACTTATCTTAAAAAATATGCAAGTTAATTTTTTATGTAACTGTCATTAAGCCCGTACAATGACACTAAGAATGCATTTTAATAATATCAAACCTTTTTTTTATCTAAGAGATCGATACCAACAATAATAAAGTATGTCTATTTATGAAAATAATGTACCATTAATATTCCATTTCCATTTAGTCTTTTGTCTGGAATTTACATATCTTAATTATCGATGTAGAAGACATCAGACTATATTATGAATCACCTAGAAGGATACAAAAGTAAAAAATTCGATAATGGAAAAAGAATATTCACAAAAATGCAACTCCTACCCTCAGTAACATATAAAAATAGAGAGATCTGTATACATGCTGTCAGTAGTAAACTGAAAGATTTAAGGAAATACATATGCGAATCTTTAATTTTTCCAAATTTTTTTCTTCGAATTTTATTTATTATTATAAGATGGAATACAAAGATGTAGTAGAAGTAGAAACAAAATATGAAGCTCAAGAAGAATTAGAAATTGATTTAGAAGATTTAGAAGATAAATTTATAATTGATGAAGAAAAATCAGAATCAGAATCAGAATCAGATTATGGTATCGCGGACTCATGTTATGAAAATGACAGTGACAGTCATGTTGATGTAACAAGTCATTCGATAACGCAAGCTGAAATCTTTGGATGGACTGTGAAAAACAGTACATTTTAATATGGATCAAACGAAGCGTGATCTCATAGTGCAAGCCGCTCAGTTGAATATGCGAGAAGAGTTTCTTGTGTGCGTGGTAACAGCGTTGCAATAATTTCATCAAATCTGGAGGAACAGAGTCGTGCTAAACATCCACGATTATCAATTGGTGTTAAACAATCGTTGAGCGCTCGTATCGCGAGAATTTGAAAGACTGTGCATGAACGTTTTGTGCAAGTAGGTGCCGGGACTTCGATGGCGTGAGGTTGATACAGCCGAAACAGTTCGAAAGCTGTATATCTACCGGTGCCGTAATAAACTCAGGACACATCGAACCTCGCCAATTCCTCGAAGATGCAAGAAAGATAGTGCTGGAACGTGTGCAAAGTGTTATTCACAAAAAAGATAATATTAAGATAAACACAGTGTTTAATGGTGAATTTGTATCAGGTAATAAACGTGCGAATAAAAGTGTGAGCACGAGAAACTATGAACTCTTTCAAACTCTTCCGATTTGCAAGAATGGTACGCGTCGCGCGTGGTCAGTCTATCCTGCATTGCTGGAAGAATTTCAGGAATGCGATAGCGGATGGACGCTGTCGAGTATCCTGAATTTAACTGTAAACAAGTACAATCCGTTGCAGCAGGATGTTGCATCGAACTCCCGCGAGAAATTAAAATGAAGAGAGCGGTGCTCTCAACGTGCGATCTATGGACAATGCATGTTTTGCCTGGTCAATGGTTGCCTCTACATCCAGCTAAAAAGCATACGGAACGAGAGTCATCATATCTGCATTATTCTATAGTGCTAAATCTCACAGGTATCCAGTTTCCAATGACATTGAGTCAAATTAAAAAATTTGAAAGTCTTAATGACATCTCCATCAATGTTTCCTCATCAAGGAGCAAAAAATTCTTCCATTACGGCTTACTGACCGAAAGAGGGCCAAACACGTCAATATCTTATATGTACAGGGTCTATGCAACAATAATACAGGGCATTTTATATGGATAAAGGATCTGTTCTGCCTCGTGAACTCACTAATTAATAAATATATAAATATATAATGAACACAAGAAATACTTTTGCAATAGGTATGTGTATATATTTAATTTAAAATATTTTTTTGTAATCTTTTTGTGACAATAAAAAAATTATATTTTTTTTCAGATGCCTACACTATTTTGCATCTAATGCAAAGCTGGATATCCACGTAGTAGATATGTAGACTGTGGAAAATTAAACGATTGCGCCATCGGTTTGCCGAGCGAGGACAACAAATGGTTGAGTTTCAGCTACAATCATTGTAAGAAGGAGCGTATCCTATTCATGATCTACGCCAACCTGGAATGCACCCTGGAGAAAACGGAGAGAGAATATGTCAGCATATAAGTACCAACGTGTTTAGCATCGGGTATTACGCGCATTATTCGTACGGCAACTCGTTGTGTATCGCTTTCGTCGCAATAACGATTGTGTTGCATGGTTCGCCGAGAAACTCAGAAGTTTAGCGTATAGTGTAAAGTCTATACTTTCACAATGTACCCATGACAGATTTCTCGCGAGAAGATTGGCAAAAGTTTAACAGCACTATGCACTGCCATGTGTGCGAAAAACCGTTTGGGATTGACAATACACGAGTACGCGATTGCCACTTAATTATTGCCACCGGGCGATATAGAGGCGCGCACTCAAATTGCAATTAAATTATAAAGATTCATATTGCATTCCCGTAATTTTTTATAATTTATTGAGTTACGACGCACACTTTATTATTAAGGATATAGCTACCTCATGTAAAGAACGTATAGATTCTGAACGATTTGATTCCTCACTCTTATTTACTGGGAAAAGAAAAAAAAATTCTGTTTCTATATTCGGACCTCACACGTTGGGTGCCAAATTTGCAACCACACTCACGAACGTGGCGCAACTTCGTTGCACACTCACAGCCAAGATTTTCGATCGGATGACGGGTGGCGTTAAACGTGACAGAAATACGTCTTCACACGGCCACTCTTAAGGGCGGTACACAATCACAACCAATAATTGGGCGCCAGGCACGAGCGAGTGTGCCATTCTTTCTCGAAATTACGCGATATTTTCTTTATGCCATATTCTAATGAGTTGTGAATGTCGACGGGCTCTCAGCCGGTAGCCCTCAGCAACTCAGCCTCGAAAGTGGCAGAGGGGGCGGTTCGCGGTCGAGGATAACGGATTGTTTGGAGGAGCGAATAGGGGCGAGAATAAAATACACCCTGCGGCCCTTGTGACGGACAGAAAACGTTACGTCACAACTCCCCCTTCCCCGGGGAGAATCGAGGAGGTCTTGACTATGACGAACGTTGATAGCCGCCAGTTTCTTCTCAATCGTTATCCAGCGATACGTCATCTGGGCGAGCCTTTTCCGGGTAGCCTTTTTCCTAAATACGGTACGGTACTGACGGTTTTCCTCCTCCGGCCCCCCTAACGCGAGGGCTCTTCGGAATCTACGGAAAGGACCTACGCAAAACGGTACTAACTCCAAACAATGAGGGGAGGCAGTCGCTGGCGGCCTCGCGAACACGTCTCGCGATCCTGAGAATATGTTCTACCACCCTGCTTTCGAGCTCCTCTCTCTCCGCCACGTCAACACACGCCAAAATCATTCTTCGAGTCTCCCGACTCCCAATATGGGGTACAAAAACAAAGAAAGTGGTGAGAGCAGAGAACGAAGGGAGGAAAGAGAAAAAAAAAATTTTCTATTCCTGCAATATCCTGCTCGCTAAGCGGTACGCAATTCGGCTTCCGGTAGCAGCTAGCCCGATAGTCTTCCCCCCCCCCCTCAAAAAAAATCTTATGAGGGAGATACGGCACCGCTGGATCGTGGCTATACAAACGGAGGTAACTTCGCGCCAAACGCCTTGCCAACAGCCATGTCGTACTTTCAAACTTCATCACCAACGAAAACAAAACCGAGAAATCTTATTACATCACAAAGTCGAAAAGCAAAAAAAAAGACAAAGAAATATGGTGAGAGCAGGAATAAGCTCTACCACTCACCTCGAAACGAAGCGCAAAGCCGCATCACAGGACCATTAAGCAGGCGGCAGGGTCGGCATTACTGGAGAGAGGAAAGGGAAATAGAGCGGCGAGTCAAGGATCAGAAATAACTTTGACGATAATATTTTATTGTGGATATGCGATATGATAGTGTTCGATAAGTCTAGGATGCGGGACGGTACAGATCCTTCTGAGCGTATTCGTCTTTACAGCGGGGGCTTCTTCCTCGTGGTTCCCGCCTGCCCGCAGTCGTAACAAAAAGGGTAGTCACGGCTATAGGGCAGTCCGAGTGGGTGTTCCGATCGCAGTTCCAACACCCTCCCGGGTGCGCCGGTCTCTCCACCGTGTAACCTGTCGGTCCTATCTGACCTCCGTCGCGGCGCTGAGGTGGTGGTGTTCTCCTTTCCCCCTCCGCTCTCCGAGGCGGAGGGGTAGTGGGCGGCATGGGGGGGAGGGTCCATCTGCTGGGACGCATCTCTGGTCCGGGGTGGTCCGTCCCCCGTCTACACAGCGGCGTCCTGGGTATCGGGCCACTTTCTCACGACGGCCCCTCCGGTGCCGCTGCACCGGTACTCCTCAGCCACCTCTCTCGCCTCTCGCCAGAAAGTTGGGTAGTCCCATCGGATTCCCCGGAATAGGGCGTCATACCTCCTTCGGAAGGCTTCGCCTCTCTCTCCCATCCTCTCAAGGTGGCGGCGCACGATTAGAATGTTCTCCACGCCCCCTATCCAGTGATAACTTCGATACCGATAACTGCAAAGGTGACACTAGGGATTAACAAGGTCAGGGAATGAGGTATGGCTTGAGATCCTTCACATGCACCTTTGCCACCCGAACGCCTTCGAGGCTTGCCAACTCATATACTACTGGAGAAAGAATTCCACTAACCTTAAATGGTCCCTGGAATTTCGATAACTTGGCGGCGACATTGTGAACCGCTGACGATAGTATGTTGTCGTTTCAGAACGAGATCCCCCCTTTAAAGGTGCGATCGCGTCTTCGTAAATTATAGTGTCGGGCCTGCTGCTGATGGGCCTGATCGAAGTTATCGCTAACCCAACGGTGCAGCGATTGCAACTTCCGCATGCGTTCCTCCCAGTTCGCGGAGTCTCGCGGCTCCACCCCGGTCGCCCCTCGGCCCTCTCGTCATAACGACCGTGCCGGCTCCAATTCGCGACCTAGATTTAGAAAAGCGGATATGGTGCCGACCGATGAGTGAGCGCTACTATATGCGAACCGGAAATCCCTCAGATGAGCGTCCCACGGCGGTGATCACGGCCGAGAAAGGCCACACAATCATGGTTTTGAGTATCCTATTTATCCTTTCGATGGGATTAGCCTGTGGGTGATACGGCGGGATGGTAGTAAGAATGATGCCGCGCTCATGCGGCGAACGCTTGCAATGTTTTATTAACGAACTTCGTGCCGTTATCCGTGAGCAAGAATCTAGGCGTACCCCAGCGCGAGATGACGAGGTCCTCCAGGGCCTCGCTTATCAACCTTTCGTTCGCGGCCCTCAGGGCGCGACACTGGATTGGTAAACAAGTCATGGATTACGAGAACATATGCGAAACCTGACTTACTACGCG
The DNA here is from genome assembly GCF_024713525.1 of Acromyrmex echinatior. Taxonomy (NCBI): domain Eukaryota; kingdom Metazoa; phylum Arthropoda; class Insecta; order Hymenoptera; family Formicidae; genus Acromyrmex; species Acromyrmex echinatior. The sequence continues at coordinate 9,090,539 of NC_141857.1, forward strand.
GGAAGAATCCCATAATATCGGCGGCAACGGTCATTCATGGCTTCGGCGATCCGCCGACCCATGAGTCCCACAGGGCCCGCCTGTTCTACCTTCGTACGCTAACAAATATCACACACGTGGACATATCTCGCTACATCCCTAAACATATTCGGCCAATAATACGCGACAGCCAGACGCCGGTACGATTTATCGATCCCCAGATGGTCCGCCTGAGGGTCATCGTGAGATTCATTCAGAGCCTTCCGCCTCCTCTCACGCGGCAATACTAACTTCCAACGATCGAGATCCTCTACCACGTCCGACGCTGTGGCTTGCGGCCTCAAATAATATAATTGGCCATCGACCACTTCTAATCGGTAAACAATTTAGGCTTCTCCGAAACTTCGCGAAAGCTCTCACAATACCAAAGGTCTCCTATACCATCCGAAACTTCGACATCCGCGACAGCCACCAACAAAGCGTTAACATTCTCATCATCCCCAGTGTCTCTCTCAAAAGCACGCGATAAGGCATCCGGTACGTGGTGCAAAGCACCCTTGCGATGTACTATCTCGTAATTATACTCTAACAACTCCAATGCCCAACGCGCCAATCGGCCGTCGGATTTTTCAAATGGCGAAGCCAATGCAAACTACTATGATTGGTTATCACCGTGAATCTATAGCCCTCTAAATACGGTCTAAACTTATGTATCGCCCATACAACCGCCAAACACTCCTGTTCGGTAACCGAGTATATTTCTTTTCAGGGTCCGACAGCGCGCGACTCGCGAACGCGATAATATTTTCCCTGTCCTTGATGGTCTGCGTTAAAACGGCACCGATACCAACGGAACTGGCGTCGGTTTGCAGAACGAACGGAACACTAAAATCAGGGCAAGACAAGGTAGGAGCGGATATTAAGTTTGCACGAATCCGCTTGAAAGCATGGTCTTGTTCACCTCCCCACTCCCAGCGCTGGTTCTTCCGTAACAAGCGCGTGAGCGATTCACTGACCGTAGCAAATCGCGGAATGAAGCGACGGTACCAGGACGACATGCCCAAAAATCTGCGCAACTGCTTGAGATTGCGTGGAGCGGGATATTCTACAATTGGCGTTGCTTTTTCTGGATCGACGGTTAAGCCGTCCTTTTGTACTATAAATCCCAAATAACGAACTTGTGAACGACAAAATTCACACTTCTCGAGATTCACAGTCAGACCGGCGGCGAAGATCTTATTTAAAATTCACTCAAGCCATTCTAAATGTCCTTCGAAAGTAGACGTTACGATAACGATGTCGTCCAAATATGAACGTATGTGATTCCATCTCCCCCCCTGTGGTTCCGCTCCCGTCAACTCGTACGGCATTCGTGTGAAATGATAAAGTCCATTGCCCGGGACACTGAACGCATTAATTTCGCGACTATCCCTCGACAGTATTTGAAAGTAAGATCTAGATCGGATAGAAGAACGGATCGTTTGGAAGAGCGAATAGGGGCGAGAATAAAATACACCCGAATCAACAATAGTAAAAGTAACAAATATATTAAATAAGTCTTCGACTTGCATTTACATCTGGCGATACAATCGAGACGATAAACTCTACTTGAGCGCGATAGCAGATTCACGCAGACCCCGAGGCTTTACGCTAGACATATCAACTTCGTTAGATTACCGCGACACGAGCTCACGCCACACGGGGATACCCTCGCGAATTATACGAACAAAACTTCGTCTCCTCGAAAATACTAGAGAAATCGGCAACGATGGTAGCGTGGACACGGCGTGACCTCGTGCGCGCTCGCGGGGCCTCGCGCCGCTCAGCTGAGATACAGAGAAGGCTCGAATACGTGCAAACTCGACATTACGCAATCTCGATACGACAGAATACGTACACTTATCAATTGCTATTATAAATTGTCGTTAATGGCTATGACACAGAGGGTCGACGCCCTAATAGACATGTAAATCTTACGCTACAAGCGTCCGAGACGACACGATACGTGACAATATTACGATACGGAACTTCGACGCAATATGTAACCCGCGACAAAATCTACGACGAATGACTAGGCTGTGGCCTTGGCGGACGCAGCAGGATTATTCCGACGATAAGGGCCATTCCGGGAGGTGACACGCGTACTTGAATCTCCCGAAAATCTACCGCACGGCAATGCCACGCGCACTCACTATCATACGCCCTACAGAATTCCGACAAGACGACGCCTACCGGACGCGGAAACCGGCGACTGTACAGTTGTGACGCTCGTCTCACCATGACTCCCGCAGGTACTCGTCTGAGTCGTCCTTGAAAGGCTCTCGCTTCTCCTACGTACTGCGTTCTCTCATATGCTTTCGCCACAGCACAAGTGCCGGGCGCTAATCCTCCCGGGGGCACACAGGGCTTGTTATCCCTGCGAGGGGACCTTATCGCGCCTGATTGGCGATGTGGCTCCGCGGCTCCACTAATCGCGGGAATCGCGTCATGCCCGTGTCGCATGTCCTAGCGCGCGAAATTCGAGAGGCCGCAGGATCCTTTTCGGGCCGCCTCGTGGCCTCGGAGCTATTCGGAGCTCTCGCCGTCCTTGGGACGTAGAGTGCCATCCCCGTCATGCCGTTCCAACTCTCGATCCGCTTTGCGCCTGGAAGAGGGTGCGATAGGAAATGCTTTGCGACAACAAAAAGGGCGTAATAATGAATGACATCACCTGCGTGTGACCCGGGATCAGGTGTCGTGCGCCCCGGCGGGTCCGTCAGCAGCGGTCTCTTGACTCCCATTCCTGGTCGTTCTTCCTCCTCTTCTCTCCGGTGAGGTGGCGTCATTCTGTCAGGATCGCGGGAGTCGCCGACCTCTGTGACCCTCGATACGGGAATACACAGAAAAGGGAAAACGAAAACGGTGACGCGGAACGCGCAAGGCACGCAAACAACATCGCGGAAAAAAGCGCATGTGCGTCCGCCCTCCAAAATGTGAGAGGACTCAGGACGCTAGACTGCACTGTTCGGTCAGGCCATGCGGCCCTTGTGACGGACGGAAAACGCCACAGTGAATACAGTGATCTATATTTAAAAACATATGTATTGTTGTTGGCCGATATATTTGAGAATTTTCGGGATAGTTGCATCACGAGTTATGGACTCGTCGTATCAATCTCGCGTATTATTATACACCGGATTTTATGTGGGACACAATGTTGAAACATACTCGCGTCAATTTCGAATTTCTTATTCGACGTTGACATTCTATTCATCGAACGTAATATACGTGGCGATATGAGTCAATGTTCAAACAGGTATGCGCAGGCCAACAACAAGTACACGCAATCGTACGATCCATCGAAACCATCGATGTACCTGATATACTATGGCGTCAACAATCTGTACGGTTGGACAATATGTCAACTATTTCTATATGCCGATTTTCGCTGGATCGACGACGTAGACAATTTTAATGTTGTGAATGTCACATTAGATTCATCGTCGAGTTACGTTCTCGAGGGTGATTTGAAGTATCCGCAACATGTCCATGATGTGCACTCCGATCTATTATTTTCCATCCAACGCGCGAAAAATCACCCAGCAAGTTAGAGGAGAAGACATTGTCTTCTCGCGACATTGTATGATAAAAAGCGTTACGTCATACATTATCGCAATCTGCAGCAATGTACTCATCACAGTCTCCGCATTACAAAGATCTATCGTATACTACAATTCGCGCAACCTCTATGGCTTCGAGAGTACATTGAATTCAATACAAATTTTAGAAAAGAATGAGTTCGAGAAAAACTTATTCAAATTAATGAACAACGCGATTTTCAGCAAGACTATGAAGAACGTGTGACTCGTAGTGCGTTAGGATAGGAGATACAATGTAGAGGCAATAATCGCGAAACCAAACTTTCACAGTAGAAGCGTTTTTTTCGAGATCTTGGTCACGATAGAAATGCGGAAGTCGAGATGAAGTTCAACAAACCGATATACGTGGGTATGTGCATCCTCGATATATCTAAAACGTGTTTATATGAATTTCACTATGAGTACATGTTATCGCTCATGAAAAATTATGTATACCGATACGGACAGCCTTATTTATCACATTAAGTGCACGATGTCTACGCTGTTATGAAACGCGATATCAATAGATTCGATACGAGCGATTATGATCGACAATGCTTACGACATTCCGCTAGTAAATACAAAATTTCCGGTTTAATGAAAGATGAAAACATGGTGCGATCATGACCGAATTCGTCGAGCTTAAAGCGAAAATGTACGCCTTGCGTGTCGATGGCAAAAAAGATATTAAAAAGCAAAAGGCGTTAAAAGCAACGTTAGTAGTAAAGCAAGGCGGGTTCTAACCCAAGTCCTCTAAGGGGGGGGGGCGTATGGCGCGGGGAAGTCCCGGCACTATCGGTTTTATCGATATGATGATACATGCCGCCATGTTGTGACGTATCATTGGGGACCGCCGCCGCCGCAGACTCCGCGTCCACCCCAAATTACATTGCGAGCCACCGCCGCCGCCGCCACCGCGGACCTCGCGCCCATCCTAAAATGTGTCGCGGACTGCCGCCGCTGTGCGCGCTATCTCATATATTTACTATCTTTCTCGATGCGTTGCCATCTACTCCTATTTCCTTTTTTTTCTTTTCGCATTCAAAACCATTTGACATGTCACGACATGTTCTGATAGTGATGATATCATCAATGCGATTTGATGTAAATGCGACGTTGCCAAATAGTGTACATGTCACGTGACCAGATTTTTCACGACCATTCGACATGGTAGGACATGTCACAACATGTTCTAGCGATGACATCATCATCATCAATGTTATATAAATATCACGCGATCAAGTAAATGATATAAAATAAAAAGATCAATTTTAATCTTCGAATTGCGCACGTTTATTTTCATACTTGTTATTCATTCTTTTATTAGGTGTTGGAATTAATTCGTAGCGTTTTTAATGAAAGAATGTTATTTATTTCACATGAGCATTAAAAAATACATTAATGAAAGTACTTCCCATCACTTGTAAAACGCTACGAATTAATTCCAACACCTAATATATTTCAATGGATAGGTACATATGGCATAAGATAGGTTTGATGGGAAATAAAAAAGCACATATATAATGATATGAACAAAAAAAAAATTTTATTCACATATTATTGTTACATAGCCAATAGCTTATAATCGACGAGTTGATGTTTGTTAAAGATGTCACTATCGCGTATTGTGTCTTTGAACGCGATGTTGGAGAATCGCGTATACTTGACATCGACCGTATCGACGAGTCGGGCTAATCGTTCGAACATTACATCGATACATCCGTCAAATTTAAACATACGGCGTAGCGTCATTTCGGTCATTGTAATGCGTACAGACGAAGAATCGAGACGTACGAGCGTAGCATCGTTCAGTGTGCAATCTCTGACAGTTATCGGTCCAACGCTTATAAAATTATCTTTGTATTCGTTTCACAGCATCTTGTAAATCCAATTCCATCGCTGCTCGTAGAGGCCCTTCCACATTTCGATAGTTAATGTCCGCGATGATCTTCCAGGGCGATCTCACGTAACTCGGTGGATCAATGTTGATTTCAATTTCCAAAAATTTATAACTCGTAGTCGTAAAATCGTAACGACTGTTCAGTAAACATAATAAACTTCGCGATGCTTCTTGCTGTATACATAATGTTAAAAACGTTTTTTTTGTGTATAGAACATTGAAACTTACATGTTAGTGCAGTCCTTTTTCGTTTTGTGCGTTGCTCTCTTTAGCGAAGTACATTTTTTCAACCATTCGTACAAGCGGGTATCGCAAGATTTATTGCATCCGCGTAAATTGCGACGTATATGATAAAACTTCGAGAATCGAAGAAGGGATACCCCTCCTCTTTCAAAAATTGCGAACATGTCACGACACGTTTTATCGCGTTTTTTCTACATATTTTCTTTGTTCGTGAGTTTATCAATGTTGTATCATGTCTTTTTACATAATTTCTTTGTTCACGAGTTTGTCGAGGTTTATACTTTATGATTTATATTTTGATGTCATCGATGACGTTGATTAACACATTGGCGATTTTGATGCTTTTTCCCCATTCCCAATATCTCGTTTTTTTCCTTCGATGGCGGTGGACTTGGCGGACTTGGCGACAACGGACGGTAACCCTTTCGCTCGATCGATTTTCGGCGTATATATTCTTTTAATCGGTCTATATCTTAATGCTCATAACTGAAGTTTATGATTGAATGAAGTCTTATACACTAGCTAATACATTGCATATATGTACTGTCAGATCGCGTTTAACAGAAGCGTCGATGTTTTCGGATGCATACATACATATATACATACATACATACATATACATTCATACATATACGTTCATACATACAGGGAGATTCAAAATGAATATATTATCCTTGAAATATCATATTCCTGACTTAATTCTAAGACGATTTTTCAAAATTTTGTCAAAATTTTGTCAAAAGCGTAGTTTTTAAATTATAAGAAATAATTAGAATGACAGGGCGCGTAGAGAAGGTAGCCAGGAGCGGCGTTTCTCACTGTCCGTACGGGGACCCTCGTTACGATCAGACGATGGTTACACATGCATATGCGATCGCATTCTCTCTCTCTCTCTCTCTCACACACACACACACACACACACACACACACACACACACACACACAAATTACCTTGAAAAAGTTTGATGACATGCTGCAGTTTGAGAAACAAAAAAAACTTCCATCGATCATTGATGGATCACGTACAGCTCCAAACTTTTATCACTTCCATTCCTCTAACAAGTTTAGAAATCACTCGTTCCCATTGATGCACGCAGATCGAGTAACCATTAAAATACTTAGTTTCTTATAAAACGCATTACTTCGTTACGATTACTGTACGCTCAGCGTACAGTTATTCATTAACTTGAAGAAAACGAAGTATTTCAATGATTACTCAAAACATTTATTACTGTATCTCTATCAGTTAAGTGTCCGTTTTACTACCGATGGTCCATTTTAACTATTATCAATTAATCATTCGGTGACCGAAAATCACTCGAAGAAAGATAATCACACGCCGTGTGTTTATTCGACGATAGCATGCACTCGATTTTAATAGAGAATCTGTTAGTTAATTATTATAAATCACTGCTGATTAATTATTCGTCGACTGAATATCATTCGAAGAAAAAAGCACACGATTGTTTACTAACACACGACGCGTTCACTCAACGATAGCAAGCAGTTGATCGATTTTATTGGTTATTACTTTATTGGTTTGTACTAGCGCTGTCAAAACACGGACATCTCAGTCAGAATCGAATCGATATCGGTTCGATATCGTTCGACGTCGAAAGCAAATCGACATCGAATCGATCAATATCAAAAAATCAATATCAGAATATTTCATGTTATGTTATATAATTGATTTTTCTGACATTGATTTTTCTTCCAAACAGAGTAATGCTTCTTAAGTAGTATTACATGAAACGTAATGCTGTACGATAGTTGCGTCCGCGGTGAATAATTATTAAATCTTTTACAAAATAAGTTATTATATAATATTTCTTGTACGTTCTCTCCATCTCTTGATCTTTTTTACATAAGAGAGATATTCCATGTAAGAAAGTATTGGTCGCCCTTAAAAGGGCGGATTGCTGTCGCTCTAAAAAGAACGGATTGATTGTGATGGATAAAGTAATTTTATAAGAGGTGCTCGAAATGTCTACCATCCATTCTAATGCAGGCTCTCATACGTCTCAATAAATTTCTTTGCACGTTTTGCATCACATCTTCTTCGATGGCCCATACGGCATACCGCAATCTTGTATCAAAATCTTCCATATCTTCGGGAAGCGTTTTATAAATTAATTTCTTGCAATATCCCCAAAAAAAGAAATCCAGAGAATTTAAGATCTTGCGGGCCAACGTATTGGGCCGTATCGACTCATCCATCGTCTAAGAAATTGCTGATTTAAATAATCCGTCACAATTCTAGCGTATGTGGCCCCGTACCATCTTGCTGAAATACGATTTTGCTTCTCTCGAATAATAGGATTTCTTCTAAAAAATCTGGTAGATTATCTCTTAAAAATTCCAAATATGTTTCGTTATTCATAATATCTGGAAGAATAACTGGACCTAATATCTGCGTTCCCATAATTCCTGCCCAGATATTCATCTTCCAACGAATTTGGAAGTTTCTATTTCGCGTAAGTCTGGGATTTTCATCGCTCCATAAATGCATGTTATGCGAATTAAATATCCCTTCTTGCGTAAATAGCGATTCATCGCTGAATATTATTCGAGATGGAAATCTTGGATCTCGATCTACTCTTCTTAAAAAGTTTCGCAGAACGTTTTCCTTAGAGGATAATCTTTTGGTCGTAACTGCATACGTGTATAATGAAACTTGCATACATGTATAATGAAAAACATGCCATTTTTCTTCTTATAATATCTTCTGAACGGTCGAATATGATGATCCGTGTTCCCGAGCAATAACCCGAATACTCGTTTCAGGGTTTCACTCAAGCTCGAATAATTTCTTCTGTATTTCGTAAATTTCTTGCGATACGATTTCGTGATTATTTGATAGGACACTGCCGGTTTCATACAATCTTTGAGCTGCTCGGAGTGTGACAGTGGCCGATGGATGTCTTTGACGATTCGGATACAATTCCGCGTACCGCCTTGCAGCAGGATAATGCTGTCCGTGACACTCACTCAGTACCATCAGCATATCGTAATATTCCTCATTTGTGTAGGCCATATTATCGTCCTGGTAGAGAATGACACATGGCAGATCTTTCTCGCTTCTATGAATTTCTTACCTTTGAGAATCTTTCGCTTCAAGCGATCGAGGGATTATTGATCGACATATCGATCGTTTCGTATTTATACGACCTTTGCTGGAGGTTGATGACCCCTCCGCGACCCCTGCCGCGAATCGCAATGCTACGCGGATCGCGAGACCGCGCATGTGCTCTGATGGATGGGTCAATACGGCCCAATACGTTGGCCCGCAAGATCTTAAATTCTCTGGATTTCTTTTTTTGGGGATATTGCAAGAAATTAATTTATAAAACGCTTCCCGAAGATATGGAAGATTTTGATACAAGATTGCGGTATGCCGTATGGGCCATCGAAAAAGATGTGATGCAAAACGTGCAAAGAAATTTATTGAGACGTATGAGAGCCTGCATTAGAATGGATGGTAGACATTTCGAGCACCTCTTATAAAATTACTTTATCCATCACAATCAATCCGTTCTTTTTAGAGCGACAGCAATCCGCCCTTTTAAGGGCGACCAATACTTTCTTACATGGAATATCTCTCTTATGTAAAAAAGATCAAGAGATGGAGAGAACGTACAAGAATTATTATATAATAACTTATTTTGTAAAAGATTTAATAATTATTCACCGCGGACGCAACTATCGTACAGCATTACGTTTCATGTAATACTACTTAAGAAGCATTACTCTGTTTGGAAGAAAAATCAATGTCAGAAAAATCAATTATACAACATAACATGAAATATTCTGATATTGATTTTTTGATATTGATCGATTCGATGTCGATTTGATGCTTTCGACGTCGAACGATATCGAACCGATATCGATTCAATTCTGACTGAGACGTCCGTGTTTTGACAGCGCTAGTACAAACCAATAAAGTAATAACCAATAAAATCGATCAACTGCTTGCTATCGTTGAGTGAACGCGTCGTGTGTTAGTAAACAATCGTGTGCTTTTTTCTTCGAGTGATATTCAGTCGACGAATAATTAATCGGCAGTGATTTATAATAATTAACTAACAGATTCTCTATTAAAATCGAGTGCATGCTATCGTCGAATAAACACACGGCGTGTGATTATCTTTCTTCGAGTGATTTTCGGTCACCGAATGATTAATTGATAATAGTTAAAATGGACCATCGGTAGTAAAACGGACACTTAACTGATAGAGATACAGTAATAAATTTTTTGAGTAATCATTGAAATACTTCGTTTTCTTCAAGTTAATGAATAACTGTACGCTGAGCGTACAGTAATCGTAACGAAGTGATGCGTTTTATAAGAAACTAAGTATTTTAATGGTTACTCGATCTGCGTGCATCAATGGGAACGAGTGATTTCTAAACTTGTTAGAGGAATGGAAGTTTAAGTGATAAAAGTTTGGAGCTGTACGTGATCCATCAATGATCGATGGAAGTTTTTTTTGTTTCTCAAACTGCAGCATGTCATCAAACTTTTTCAAGGTAATTTGTGTGTGTGGGTGTGTGTGTGTGTGTGTGTGTGTGTGTGTGTGTGTGTGTGTGAGAGAGAGAGAATGTGATCGCATATGCATGTGTAACCATCGTCTGATCGTAACGAGGGTCCCCGTACGGACAGTGAGAAACGCCGCTCCTGGCTACCTTCTCTACGCGCCCTGTCATTCTAATTATTTCTTATAATTTAAAAACTACGCTTTTGACAAAATTTTGACAAAATTTTGAAAAATCATCTTAGAATTAAGTCAGGAACATGATATTTCAAGGATAATATATTCATTTTGAATAACCTTGTATACATTCATATATATTAGGTGCATACTATATTAGATAACTTTGCTTCCGCCGTTTTCCTATAGATGGCTTTAGCGGTGGTCGAAATAAATAGATATAATGACGTCATAGACGTCATACAATAAACTTGGGCATCTGTCAATATAATCCCATAGAAACATTAGTCAATTTGTGTCTGCATCATAAAGTTATTCTCGATTGAAAATGTCAGTTTACGAGCCAAATTCTCGTCATTTGCGGGAGGTTTTAATTTTCTGCTTCAATATGAAGAAATCTGCGGCTGAGGCTCATCGAATGCTCTCAAATACTTATGGTGAGGCCGCTATTAGTAAAAGAATGTGTCGTAAGTGATTTCAACGCTTCAAAAACAGTGATTTTGACGTCGAAGACCGACATAGCGGTGGAAGAGAGAAGGTTTTCGAAGATGTAGAATTGGAGGCATTACTTGATCAAGACTCGTGTCAAAATCAAGAAGAATTGGCACGATCATTGGGAATGACTCAATAAGCCATTTCAAAATGTCATCAAAGTCATGGGAATGATTTAGAAGCAAGGAAATTGGGTGCCGTACGAGTTGAAGCCGAGAGATGTTGAACGGCGTTTGTTTGCTTGTGAACAGCTGCTTGAAAGGCAAAGACGGAAGGGATTTCTGCATCGCATTGTGACTGGGGACGAAAAATGGGTTCATTACGATAACCCCAAGCGCAGAAAATCATGGGGAGTTCCCGGCAATGCTTCCACGTCGACGGCCAAACCAAACATTCACGGCTCCAAGGTCATGCTCTGTATTTGGTGGGACTAGCTCGGCGTAGTGTATTATGAGCTGTTAAAACCGACTGAAACAATCACAGGCGATCAGTATCGAACGCAACTGATGCGTTTGATCCGAGCATTGAAAGACAAACGGCCGCAATACAACGAGAGACACGATAGAGTGTTTTTGCAGCATGCTCGACCCTATGTTGCGAAAGTGGTTAAGACATACTTGGAAATGTTGAAATGAGAAGTCCCACCCGTATTCTCAGACGTTGCTCCCTCTGACTATCACTTGTTTCGATTAATGGCACACGGCTGATCAGCACTTCCGGTCTTATGAAGAAGTAAAAAATTGGATCGATTCGTGGATCGCCTCAAAAGATGACCAGTTTTTTCGACGCGGGATTCGTACGCTGCTCGAAAAATGGGAGAAAGTAGTGGTCAGCGATGGACACTTCGAATCATAAATGTATAACCAGTTTTTTACAATAAAGCCTCGAATTTCGGAAAAAAAACGGCGGAAGTTGTACACCTAATACATATTCATACATATATGTTCATACATACATACATACATGTTCATACATATACGTTCATACATATACATTCATACATACGAGTACATGTATTACAAAGGAAGGAAAAAAGAAATACGTTAATATATTTTTATTTAAAAATTCTTTTGCAACCACCAGTTATATATTTTCAATACATTTTGTAACGCGCAATTCTTAACATGTTGTCCACATCGCATATTATGGTATTGGCAACATCCAAATTAGTTAAAGATTCCATGTGTTCGTAAACTGCATCCAAGGTCTCGATGTACATACGTTCTCGCTCATCCAAAAGCAAGTTCCACAGTCACGTTCGTTTCTTGCGTTCCTTAACATACACGATAGCATCATCTTCAAATACAGCTGCTGTGATCAGGCATTTTGCCTCGTTGTAGGGGACCATCCCGTCCTCCCATCGCAATCCATGGTGATAAGCACTCTATCAAGAAGCGCAAGCCTGTCGGATCTTGTCAAAAATTTCCATGGCACGGGACTCGTAAAAATATAATGTATGAGAAGTCCCCTGTTTCAGCATCGCTACTTCTTTCATGATAAATTTCTCATTGACGATGAGTTCTTATCCACGTTGGCACGAGTATGTTGTCGAGAAGACTGCGTGGTCGATTGCGACATATCGTAGATTTTATATCATCGGAGATGCACTTAGATGATTTTGCTCACAATGTTGATCAATGAATTATATTGAACCACGCGATCGTATATGATGAGATAATAGGCTGTTGTATTTGCGGGCACTCTTTACATTCAAAGTCTAATCGCACGTCCACGATGCTACACTTGACCGATTCTGTTGAGAGCAGTCAATGATTACGAACGGGCCATTACGTAAAAAGTAAAGATAAAACTCGGTTTGAGGTACTCGTATCCGTAGCCCTTGCAGAAACACGCGTACAAGTCGTACAGAATCGTACATCTTTTATCAAAATCCAGATTCAAGTCATCGTACGGATAACATTCCGAATTCAGATAGAGTTTCGCATTGGTTAATTTATAGTCGTTGAATCGACTTATATCCTCGGACATTTTTTCGATCTGTTTGCATAGCGAAAATGACGGTGCGAAAATGACGTAGCGCGGCTTCTCGAACTGAATAGCCTGATGACCCACGAATGCTTGATTGTGCTCTGCAAGAGTAGAAACTCGTATAGATCTCACGAGCGAAAAGCCATGCACAGATATCATCTATTCTCCAAAGCGTGCAGCATCGACAGCTTATTTATCTCGCTCAATAACACGTGCGGCATTCGCCACTGTACTTTGAATAATTCGAGCGTTGGCTCTGTCGCCGGATCTCCCGTCAGACAATTGTTGTCGTTGTGCGCTCGTATTAAAATCAATTCGTGACGAGCGTTGATCACGACGCGTTTGTAATCTTCGCAAAATCCCGGCAGCACGTAGAGCAGTACACAGAAATTAAAGTATCCGCCCGCAGTAGTCTGCGCATTCCAGCCGGCATTCCGCAAATCACGCTTCTGTCGGATGACACTGTTATATAATTTTTGAGCGTGCTAGTTATGTTCACATTTCTGTTACGGTCAATCTCCGCACCATTGAGTTTATATCGAATCTCATCGAATATGAACACGACGCAATTATTTCCCAATGCCACGTGAGCACCCTGGATCACTTTGTTCTTCGTCAGTTTTCTCTCGACGTATAGAAAGTTTTCGTACAACAGTGTGTACAGATGTTGTTGTGTGGGTATTCTTATTTCTTTGCTGTACCCGAACGTTGTGTTGGTGAACGAGTTGTACATGTGAGTCTCAATCTTGACGATGCAGTCGTTGAAGATCGGCTCGTCTTTAATAGTTAGAATATCAGTCATCTGAAATGTTGCGCATCGTGAATCCCAAAGATTTTAAAAATGTAACGTTCGACGCGCTGAGCTTCTTCTTCCTGCTGGATGACCGAGTGTTATCGAGCTGTGATGTCACTGGTCTTGTAAAGAATGCGTCATCTCTCTGCGTACGCTCTGTTCCGTTCAGCATGAGCATCTCACGCTCACGTTATCACTGTCGCAATCTGATGATGATCTCTTCTCCTCGAAAATCGAGCACTCGTCCGTTCTGGTCGACGTTGCATATCATTAGATCCGTAATGCTCGATGTAATGATAGATCTGCCGTGCGATGATCGGCAGGTAAATGATCTGCGCCGGCCTCTCCGATATCTTATATCTTGGCGGCACACTCGGCGAAAATTCATATATCGTATGCGCGCTTTTGCCATTGCTGGACGTGCCTGCAGTCATGTTACACTCTATGTGGATAACGTTTATGTTGATTGACATGTCCGATTCGTACCACCTTCGCGGCTGCAGTATACACTTTGACGAGAATCCCAACAGCGATCCAATGCTGTTGGGCTTGCCGAAGTTTATTCTGTATGCACATCTAATCTCGCATCTCTTGTTGTAGTTTGCGCGGAGCGTAATAGGGTATTCTCCACCATTATCGTCATTGGTGTCATTGTTGTTGTTGTTATTGTCATCACGCACTACGTCAACAGTTTCAAGCACGTCGCGGTGCGGCCGTTTCCGTAAAATCGCGCGTTTCAGAAATTCATTTATGTCTCGCACTTCGTACGAACCCTCGGGAATCATAATTTCCGTGTCGTCTTTTGACGAAATAAAATTTGTTGTTCGATTCGTTCACGTTCGGTATCGTGTGATAAGTTTCAAAAATCGTCAGACCAAGCTCGTAATCTTCAAATCTATGGCGGAAAGTATAATAGTTTGCCGCGAGAATGGTGCTCTTCTCGCTCAGCGCAAGCGTCAACGACATGACAAAAAAAGCGTTCGACTAATTCTAAGATTTCACAGTACCTCGTCAAGCTTTTTAAATTCAAGCGCGTCTACCGTTTGTAGAAATTGCAGACACATCTGTCCGCAGAAGCTCTGATCATACGTCTGACAGGACGTGCGATTATACTCTCATCGTCGTAGCACCGTTCCAGAAATATCGCATTAGTTCTTTGGGCGGTCGAAGATTACCAAAACTGTCAAAGTACACGACGCGATTGTTTCTTTTCGCGTATGAAACGTTACCCAATAAGTATCAGACCCCGCATCGTCCAGATTCACGATACCGCTTTCGCCGCTCGTCAGTAACGTGTTACGCATCTAAAATATGATACGTCTCGCGAGCTCTTTCAATTGCACATTAGTTGCGCCAGACGGCATTTTTATCATCTTTTTGGTTTCCATCTTTCGTTTTTTTTTCTTTGCAGCTACACCCTGTCCACGTTTGTACAGACTGAGATACAGTCCGCGTCCATATTTATACGGAACGAGATACAGTCCGCGACCCTGTTTTATCGTGCAATCGTGACGTTGTAGCTCTTTGAGCTGACGTCGCGCGGCTTTGTTGTCATTTATTACTTTCGTCTGGCCGCTCCGCCGATCAAGGACCCGAGCGCGCCCAACATTGGCAGAAACGGTAACGCACCGCCTCGTTTCGCCATCGGAAGTAATTGCTTTTTTGTCGCCTTTTTTCTCGTCGTCTTCTTCATCGGTTTTATGCCTATGCCGATCTAGGTCTTGGCTTTCATCGCTGCCTAGACGGCAGCAACAGCGGCTCTCTCGCTCAGAGCTGAATCTCTCGCGACGAAGCGTTCTAGTGCTTTATCGGCGAGTACCTTGTCCGCCGCGTGTCTATCGGTGAAATCGTTACTACCTGAATACACAATATCATGTTCTCAGCACGTCGCGTTCAGCGGATTTATGTCCGCATCACCTCTGGCTAATCGCTTTATAAGCCCAGTGTCCGGACCGCAAAACTGATAGCCCGGAATATGTAACTCGAAAGGAAGCGCGTTTATCGCTCGATTCAGCAGACCGCTGCACGACACCGACATTCGTTACAATCCTTTATCTTCGGTGCGGAACGATGTGCACGTCGATGTGCGTCCGCTGCCACGGTTGATTATAGTGATCGTCACAGCAATGATAGGCTCGAACCTGCCTTCATAGATCCTGTTCCGGAAGCTTGTCCCAGACGTTTTCGATGTACTCGCCATACACGCGTAAGAGTACGACTTTCGATATATATTGTAATTGCTCGGTGCTCAAGTCTCGAATATCGGAAGGATGACACAGCGAGAGATATATTTTTTACTGCGCGATTCGCGAGTTCGCGCATCTTTAAATAGTCGAGAGCGCGTAGTGTAAGTATAAAATTCGTGCGGCAATCGTTGACGATATGTGTCACAAACAGTGACGAGAAATCATGAATGATGGGAGGCAGCGCGGAGAAGCGCAAGCACGTCGAATTGCTGTCGAATACTATTCGCGATCATTTGCGGCCCATCTAATTACGGTAAAACCAACATTCTCATAAGTTTGCTCGAGAGTCCAAACGGCGTACGTTTCGAGAACGTGTACATTTATTCGAAATTGCTGCAACAACCAAATCGATTGATATCTCGAAAATTTATTTACATCTATCGGCTATTTTACGTTCTTCAACAATAGCGACGTCGTTCCACCGAGCGAGACGCGACTCAAATTATATTTTTATCTTTGATGACGTGGCATGAAACAAGCAGGATACGATAAGAGAATATTTTTCGATGGGCCGCCATGCGAACGTTGACTTCTTCTATCTCTGTCACACGTACGCGAGGATACCTAAACATCTGATACGCGACAACGCGAATCTACTGATCCTGTTCAAGCAAGATTATATCAACATGAAACACGTTTACAACGATCACGTGAATACCGACATATCGTACGACGAATTTTGTTTGTTGTGTCGCGACTGTTGGCTAAAAATTATGGATTTTTAGTGATAGACAAAGATAGTGTGCTTAAAGACGGGAGATACAGAAAGAGATTTAATGAGTTTGCAATGTTCGTATGCTCAATCGTACGCTCAAAAACGACATGTGGAAGATGTTCACACTCAACATCAATTACAAGTGAATCGACGAGCTGCCGCGTCTCGTATTAGATTACAACGCACGAAAGCATCGCACTATCGGCATGCGACCCGCTGACATAACTGCCGCGATCGCCGAAAGACTTTTGGACATGGCATACAGCGTGATAAAAATCGCTGGTCCGGCAAAATTCAAAGTGGGCAATTCGGTACGCGTGAGCAAGTACGAGACGATTTTTGAGAAGAGTTATACGTCAAATTGGACTACCGAGGTATTTACGATCGTTAAGATGCAGCGTATCTATCTACTCGAGGACTATCGCGGAAAATTCGTCGCTGATGTGTTCTACGAGCACGAGTTGCATCATGCTACTCATCCGGACGTGTATCTCGTGGAGAAAGTATTGCGCCGAAAGGGAGACAAGGTGTATGTCAAGCGGTTAGGATTCGATGGATTGCACAATTCATGAATACACAAAAACAATGTCATTTGATAAAATTTTGATTCGTGTATTTTTCTACATATAAAAATATAAGTATATAAACGTATATTTTTTTTTATTAGTCCCCATTCATCATCTTCGTCGGAGTATACAAAATACATAATTATTTGTAACAACTTATGTATGGAGCAGAATACATATGTACATAGGTAGTAATACATAATAGTAATATGCATAAATGATAAAAACATGAGACACATAAAATGTAAATTAAAACTAATACTAGTTGTATATAATACGTATATAAATGTTAAAAACATACGATATGTATTATATAAAAGTACAATAATTGTAATACATAATAAATTCTATTACATAAAATATACTAATAATACTTGTAAATGTAAAAAAAAGTGTAAATTACAATAGTAATACATAATAGCAATATATACTACATATAATACATATATTACATAAGTATCCGCCAATGCCCCCACGGTAACGTCTCCATCGCGTCCAATACGATGTTTGTCATCGTATGGAGCGATTTTTGATTCGTGTAGTTTAGATCGTATACACGATTGACGGCGAGTCATTTCAATCTCTTCGTTCACCGTGTAATCGTCGAATGTTATCGTTCGCGCTACGACGTTACTCTTTACATCTTTCGCCTTTTTAGTGTCCTTCTTGCCGTCCACTCTCACCGCGTACATCTTCGCTCTGAGTCCAACAAACCGGTCATTAACCGTTGTTCTTCATCAGACCAGGTACTTTTTTGTTCACGAGAGACATACCGTACACGATGTCTGCTGGATAATCGCTCGTGTCGAATCTAGCGATATCGCGTTTTATAGTCTCATAAACATCGTCGCATTCTATATGATAAATGAGACTGTCCGTGTCGGTGTACATGATCTTACATTTGTCGCGATACATGTCGGTGACATATACTCGTGGTGAAATTCGTACAAGCAGACTTTCGATATGTCGAGTATGCACATACCCACGTAAATCGGCTTGTCGAACTTCACCTCAAGTTTGCGCATTTCGACGGAGATCAAATTTTCCGCAAAAATGCTGTGGCTGTGAAATTCGGTTTCGCAATCATTGCCTCCGCGCCGTATCATCTGTCCCATTTTGTCATTAATTTTACATCGACATGGTTGCGCACATGCTCCTGGTTTTACCAAATACCGCGTTGTTCATTAGTTTATACAAATTTTTTTCGAAATCGTTTTTCGCGAGCGTTCTAAATTGAGTATTGAGTTCAATGTAATCTCATGGAGATTGAGCGAATTGTAGCACCCGGTGGATCTTTATTACGCGAAAATCGTGACGAATACATTGCTGCAGGTTGCGGTAGTGGATGACGTAACGCTGCTTATCGTACAACGTCGCTAGAAGTTTATTTTCGCGTTTGCCGTCGTGTAAATGTGGATATGCAAGATCGACTTCGAAAATATAACCGGTAAGTGTTATCCAGAGCGATCGCGCTCACGTCAAAATTCGCAGCGTCTTCGACCCATCGAAATTCGGCGTATGGCAATGGATGACACATCGCTCACCCGTATAAATTGTTAACATCGTATTGCATCAAGTACGACGATTTCGAGAAGTCGAACGAATACATGTATTTGTTATTAGCCTGCGCGTATCTGTCGGAACATTGATTGAGACCGCTGCATATACCGCGCTCGATGAGCATATCAATGTCGGTAAGCAACTCGAATCTTACGCGCATATGTTTCAGCATAGCGTCGAACAAACACTGATCATCGCTCGTTTCGTCGTTATTTCCCGTGGCACTTCGAAGTGACATCACACTTGATGACGTGTCACTTGTATCGCTCGCGCATCGGTGCATCGATATATCTCGCTGTTCTTTGTAATTATGCTCTTATTAGCACGTTTATCTTTCGTCGCGAACTCACCATTGAACGCGATGTTCACTTTTACACTACCGTGTCTTTCTACAGCATCTCGCATTCGTTCTAGAATTACATTGTCAGCGTCTTCTAAAAACCGCCGTGACTCGATGTAATTAGAGTTTGTCACCGCACCTATCAATATACGAAACGCGGCGTCGATCTCTCGCCAGACAAGAGATCGTTCATTGCCATTCGCGTACCAATGTGCACGAAATGTCGCTCCAATTGCAACTTTGCACCTGCGAGTCGCGCGATCCTTATCATCGGGTTGTCTGTGTCCAATAGCGAGGTGCGGACAAAGTTCTTCGAGCTGCTCGATGTACTCGTTGCATCGTTGCAGCCACGCGAAACAGTCCACTAGAGTAACGACCTGGCCGCACTGTTCGAACAGTTCGCGTTCCACTCGCTCGTGGTTTTCCATTTTTTTTTAAATCACGCTCTTACACGGAGCACTTAATAGTTTTTCAATATGCGCAGAGTGGACACATGCTGCACGGGAATACAATGTACATCGGCTCTCCGCATTCCGAGCACACTATTTGCTGTGTATGGAAAGAACAGTCTTTGTGCTTCCTTACGCGATACATTCTTTTAACGTCATTCCTTTCCGCAAAATAATGGTGGACATAAAACTGAGGTATCATCATATGTTGTATAATAACAGCAGATTATGCAGTGCTTAGTATGAATGTTCAACGCACGGAGAAGACTGCTCAAATTTCTCTGCATGATCCATATTGCCGTCATTCAACCTGATAAGACATTCAGTATTGTTGGATTGTACTTTTTCGTTGGACGACTCTTGGTCCATTATGTCCTCAAATTCTACTTCCACTTCAAATAACTTGTCTGTATTCATATCATCCATGTTCTCAACGTCCGATGATCATACTTTTCGCATTACACTTATTGCGATCGATTCGGTAATATTACAAGGCACCAACTGAGGTATTGCACGTTTATGACCCATTATATATTCCATTTGCAACTTCTTTGTTCCTTTGTCTACCCTCCCTATTGGGTCGCAGTATCGACGACGTGTCACCGATCTCTTCTTAGAAAAAATATCGTTATCGACGCTTCTATTAACGCGTCGCGACGTCATCGATCTCGCGGTTGTTCCCAGATAAATATCATTATCGACGCTTCTGACCTAGAAAGAAAGAACTGTGAGAACGCACTATGATTTATCATCTACCCCTCATTGATGGCGCTTTGTTTAGTAACCGGCACATCGATGATGTGTCACCGATTTTTTAGGTAAAAGTTCGCGTTATAGTATCGCATTTTGGAGTGGGTGTGGGGTGGCGGCGATGGCCCTCAACGCATTTTGGGGTCCGCGGCGGCGGCCCGAAATGCATTTTGGGATGGACGCGGGGTTCGCAGGATCCGCGGCGGCGATGGCAGACCCTATCACAATAATACGTGACGTCACAACATGGCGACATGTAAAATACGACGACATGTATCATCATATCAGTAAACATCAATAGCGCCGGGACTCCCTCGCGCCTTCCCCTCCGCGTTTTCGAGTACCCCTCGTGCCCCGCGCCCCTCAGAGGACCTGGGTTAGAACCCGTCTTGCTACTAACGTTGTAGCGAGATCCATAACATTTAATGATTATACGCAGTGTCTCAACGACACAACTAAAATGACGCGCAGACAGTCGTGTATAAAATCGAAATTGCATGAAGTATACACCATATCCGAAACGAAAATCGCTCTGAGTCCATGATGATAAGTGGTACAGTGTTCTAGATTCTATCGACACACTGTCATGGGAACATTATAAAATATTATTATTAAAAAATTCATTTCTTTTTTCGTATTTTTGTATTTTTTTAAAATAAAAACACATTTGTATATGATGTATAACATACAGGGTCCATTATGAAAGTAATGCGCATTGATTGATTGATTTTATTGTGACGCGAATATCCATCGCAGCGGGGTAAAATGGGTCGGGAAATGTGGTGGGGGGTCTGCCCTCCTAAGGCAGCCGGTCGCCAGTTTGCTCCGAGCAGTCTGAGTGGAAAGACGTGCCTCCGCGTAAAGTGTGTTTTTCGACTTTGTAACACGGCGCGATGGAGCGTTCGCTTGAACAACGATACGCCATCAAGTTTTGCGTGCGACTTGGAAAGAATGCAACCGAAACATTCCAGATGCTTCAAGAGGCCTTCAAGGACGACTGCATTTCAAGGTCACAGTCCGGGAGGTGGCACAAGGCGTTCAAGGAGGGCCGGGAGGAGGTCGCCGACGAAACGTTCTGGACGCCCAACAATGGCCAGAACCGACGAAAACGTGAATCGTGTGTGCGAAGTTTTGCGTTCCGACCGTCGATTGAGCATCCAGTACATCGCTGACACCCTAAACATGTCCACATTTACGGTACATGGGATAGTGACGGAGAATCTGCAAATGCGCAAGGTCTGTGCGAAGCTTGTGCCGAAAGTATTGACGGAAGACCAGAAAGAACTTCGAGTTTCGCGCTGTCAAGAATTATTGGATTTGATTCAAAATGAGCCGGACTTTCTTAACTCTGTCGTAACCGGAGACGAATCTTGAATGTTCGAGTACGACCCAGAATCGAAAAGGCAGAGCAGCGAGTGGCACTCAAAATCATCCCCCCGCCCCAAGAAAGCGCGAATGAGCAAGTCTCGCATCAAAACGATGCTCATTGTCTTTTTTGACGTCCGAGGAATCGTCCATTTTGAGTTTGTACCGTAGGGAGAAACTGTCAACTCAGCCTTCTACCTGGAGGTGCTCAAGAGATTGAAACCCCGGGTCGCGCGCGTGAGGGCTGACATCAAAGACGCGATCAAGCTCCACCATGACAATGCCCCCAGCCACACGGCCTTCATCGTTGCCAACTACCTGGCCCGGAGCAACACCCCGGTGGTCCCCCAGCCCCCTTACAGTCCCGACTTGGCTCCGTGAGACTTTTTTTTGTTTCCCCGTCTGAAGAGAGAGCTGAAAGGAAAGCATTGGGAGTCCGTGGAAAACATCCAAAAGCATGTTACAACGTTCCTAAGAGACATTCCCGTCGAGGAGTTTCAGCGTGCCTTCCAGGCGTGGCAGACACGTCTCCGCAAGTGTATTGATTCAAGGGGAGAGTATTTTGAAGAATTTTGAGCATTTGTACCGTTACGATCAATAAATCTATTTTTCCCAGAAAATGCGCATTACTTTTATAATGGACCCTGTATTTAATATACATATTATGTACAGTATGTATGATACGTATGTACATATGTGTGTATGTACGATGTATGTATGTATATATGTATGTACGTGTGCATCTGTAATATGTGTAATATGTGTATAATATGTATAATGCGTTTATATTTAATATATATTTACATAAGGAAAAAAATAATTATACAATTTGTAATAAATTTTATTTTTATAACACACTATCCTTGTGTATCCAAAAGTTGTGCGAATTATCAAATCCGAGCCATTTCACGTAAACCTTGTCTCCTTTTTTACGCAACACCTTTTCAACTAGATATACGTCGGGATTAGCGACGCAATGCAACTCATACTCATACAATCCTCCAGCGATCGGTTTTCCGCGGTAATCTTCCAGTAGATACGTCGTCACAGGATTAGATTTCTGTACTTTGACAATTCTAAACATCTCCGTGGTCCAATTTGGCGTGTAACCTTTTTCAAAGATCGTCTTGAATTTGCTTACACGTATCGAGTCATCCACTTTGAATTGCGGGGGTGCGAAGGCCTTTACGCTACCTTTACACACTGTGTTTAAAAATTTGTCAGTAATTGGAAGTTACTTCGATGGGCCATATATCGATAGTTCGATGCTTTTGTGCGCGTTTGTATTGAGACGCGACAACAAGTCGATCCATTTATAATTTCCATTGTGCGTAAATTGTTTCCACATATCATTTTTCAACGTATGATTGAATCGTTCAACGACGAGCCTTCATTATGGAATATGTTGAATAATGATTTATGTTGTGTTTTTTCAGGAGTTTTTGCACGTTTGCGTTGTAAAATTCTTTTTCCATATCGGTTTGCAAATTTTTCGGACATCTTCCATCATCTCGAATTATCTTTGTGATCGCTGTAGCCATCTCATTTCTCTTGGTTTTCAGCGATACGGCCTATGCATGCTTACTCAACACATCGATAACGATGAGAATGTAGTAATAATCTTTGTTGAATCGTGTGTAAAGGCGCATCTTGACCACATCAGCCTGCCACAGGTCATCGTATCTGTAAACTATGACACGTCTGCGTGGAAAATTTTTTCTCACTGCATGCAGTTCTTTCACCAGTCGAGGTTTTTCTTCTCAGACATGTTACGTTATGTTATGATTATTGCTGTATAATGCGTAAAATATCACAAAGTTCTTAAACGCAAAAACGTTGTTCATCGGCATTTTAATGTCAACTAAAATGACTGCATATCTCGTTTTAATTTATAATAAAGCCAGTTTCACAAAACTCCTCGATAAAAAACAATATTTCGTTATTGTGGACGTTGTGATCTGCCTGACGCGAGGCCTCTAGCAATCGGTGATTCACTAGCTCATTAGGATCGTCTCAATAAACATAATCGATTTTATTGTCGTTTAGTATCATGGTGCGTGGTATTATACCTTTTCCGACTCTTTTATCTAACTTGTTGTTTAGTTTCCTGCCCATTCCAACTTGTATTTTACTTGATACCAAGGGTGCTTATATTATAAGGGTGATTATATTCTTATATTTGTACCCTTTGCTGCTCACTATTGGATTATCCGCTTTATGATTGCGCCTGTGAGCATTCGTTACAAACGGTATACTTTTATATGCTAGTTTATCATTTTCTGTATAAATAGTATCGTCGGGAATTCTTTTGAAAATGAATTCGTACAAACCAGATGTACCTTTGTACTTTACTCCATGTGATCTACGATCACAAAGTCATTAGTGTCTACATCGAAATATTTGTCACCGAGCATCGTGCCGTTCTCGCTGAGGTATATGCCATAAACGTGATCGATCGCCTTTGCTCTATCATCACCGAGAAGCATGTTTACATATTTTTGTCCAAGTGCCCCCATTATCAATTATGCAACTCCTCACTTGTCGCGTTTGCAAGGATTTTAACATTTCAAACGATTCATTGGGCGTTTCATAAACGTCTTTGACTGAGGAAACATGCGAACGTTCGTACGATAATTCGTGTGATTCAGGCGACGCATAATTGGAATTCGACGTAATGTTTCGATTCTTTTGTATATTGCTTTTTAGACGACGGTATTAATTGAACCCATGAATTATCTATCCAGAGGTCATCATTATCATCTTCATCATTATGAACATCTTCATTATCTTTAGGTTTTCTTTTCTTAATATTTTTATTCTTTACAACGTTGACTTCTTTCTTAATTGGATGAGATTCATTATTAGCGGTGTTTTTAACAATGTGTTTTAGAGATTCGATAATAGCTTAGGCTTAAGGTCTCCAATACTATATATTCCTCTATTTTGCCGGTTTTTAAAGCGCAATATTTTTTACAAATCAATTTATTCATTTTCGCAATTTGTTTCGCTATCCTCTCGCTATTCTTAAGCTCTTTGTTGTTATGTGCTCCATGTTGCACTCAAAAGGAAATGTTGTGTTATAGTTGACGTATTGACAACGACTAATCACTTAAGATATCGCATACTCATTAAATCCTTTTCTGTATCGTCCTTTCGTAAGCGCACTATCTTTATCTATGACTACGAATCCATACTTTTGTTGCCAACAGCAACGACACAGTTCACAGAAATTCTCGTAAAACATGTCAGTGTTTACATGATCATTGTATGATTGTTTTCCTGTTTGAACAGGATCAACAGATTTGCATTATCGCGTATAAGATCTTTGGTATCTTTGCGTACGTCTGACACAGATAGAAGCAGTCGATGTTTGCGTGTCGACCCATCGCAAAGTATTCTCTGATCGCGTCTTGCTTGTCGCATGCTACGTCATCGAAGACAAAAATGGAATTTAGAAGCGCCTCGTTCGGTGGTAATGCATTGTTATTATTGGAGAATGTAAAATAATCAATTTCTTCAATCGATGATAATAAATTCTCCAATTTCTTCAATCGATATTTTGACTATTGCAACGACTTCGAGTACACGTACATGTTTTCGAAACATATGCCATGTGGACTTTCCAGCAAACTTATCAATACGTTTGTTTTGTTACAGTTTGATATAGAAATCGGCAGCGTGTTTCCATGCTTGCGTATTTCTTTTTCAGTCTGTACTTTATTGTCGACATTAGTCACTTTGATCGTTTGCGATTGTTGTATGAACTTCATATCTTCTCCCTTCACTAATATTGAAAAAAAAACGATATCGATGTATTTATAGTAGCGCGCAAAGCGAAACCGCTCAGTATTTAAAATGCTTCTTATCGTGTCAGACAACTGTGATATACATAGTTTAACCGCCAAAGAATTGAAATATATATCGAAAATTATTTTGTTACAAGAATTTAAGAATTACATAGATCAACTGTGAGACCGATTACCCGAGCATATAAAGGCTGATTCAGAGGTTCAGCAATATCGTCGGTACTTAAAACATTATAATTTGCCCTATCATCGATCACATATTGATGGTCCAGCGCCGTTAATAAGAAATTGTAGCAAATGTCAACAACAAAAGGCTGCGGTTTTTTAAACGCGATAAATACACTTCCGATCGAATTGCATATCCCCGGATATCAATTTTGTGGTCCAGGTACGCATTTAGAAAAGCGATTGGCTAGAGGCGATCGAGGCATTAATCCGTTGAACGCGGCATGTCGTGAACACGACATAGCTTACTCGCGGAGCAAAGATCTTACGAAACGACACGTAGCTGACAAAATACTCACTGAGGAGGCGCGGAAACGGATTAGCGCAAAAGATTCAATTCTTGGAGAGAGAGCTGCTGCCATAGCTGTTTGGGCGGCTATGGAAACCAAAACGAAAATTAGTATGGGCATAAAAACGAAAAAGAAAAAGCCGACGAAGAAACGAATATTACCGGTGGCAAAACGAATTTTACGCGATGGTATCTTATCTATTCTACCGCCATTGGAAGTCTTCAGCTCGTTGGTCAGCGGCGCGGCAGGAAAAAGTTATAAATGATAATGTTAAAAACTGCGCAATGTTAGTTGGAAGAACTGAAATATCATAACCATGTCATGGAAGGTCATAGAGTTCATCTCGCTCCAAGCGTGGACGAAGAATCACAACGGAAAAAATAAAAAAGATTTAAAAAAACGCTAAACAGTTGCCAAAATTGCCGAAGGATGTAACTACCAACGTACAACTGCAACAACTGGCAAAACGTATGCGTATTCCATATTTTAGAGTTATTTTTATGAGTACAACCTTACCAACAGGAGGAGTGTATCGAAACGAAAGCACTATCGTAAATTTGGATAATGTTGATGGACCAAGTACTCATTAGGTGGCGTATACGAAACGAGGAGATCGTGCTATTTACTTTGATATTATAGTTTCGGCAATCTACGATCACCGATGGAATTGGTGCGATATTTAGACGTAACGCAAATCGAGTATAATCACATGCTTTATCAACATCACGATCAAAGCAACTGTGGACAACTGTGATTCACGTTGTGGATCAAGACGAACGATTGCTCGATTTTCGCGGAGAAGAAATCACCGTTAGATGCATGTACAAAGGCGACAGCGATAAAGAAATACGACAACGTGAGATGCTTGGTCTGAACGAGCAGGCGAAACAGGAGACATAATTTTTGCCAGAGGGACGACAGCGATCAAAAATATTCGAGCGTCCAATAGAAAGAAACTCACTACGTTGAACGTTAAATTTTTACAATCTTTGTTGTACGAAATATCTGAGATGATTGATATCTTGAATGACTGGAGACGAACTAATCTTTGACGATCGCATCGTGAAGTTCGAGTTTCACACGTACAATTCGTATGTCAACACATTTGGATAGCGACGAAATAAGGATACAACAACCCATACAACAACAGGATTTATACACGTTACCGTGTGAAAGCATTCTCTACGTCGAAGATAGATTGACTTCTAAGGCAAAAAATATACAAAAGCAACCAAATCTTGGATGTAATTGTGTGACGTTCATGTTCGATGAAATTCGATATGAACTCAACGGTATGGAGATTGATCGTAGCAGAAACGTTGGAATAACTAGTTTTATGAAGGGTTATGCAATGTTTTCTAATGAAATCGCATATAGTTTGTATTAATGGATTGATCGACTCTAGTAATACCGCGAAAAGTCTAATGACAGACAATGGATACTTTAATTTTTGTATACCTCTCAGTATATTGTTGAGTTTTTACAAGGATTATAAACGTGTGATAATTAATGCTCGTCACGAATTAATTTTGATACGAGCGCGCAACGGTAACAATTACATAGTGGGAAATTCAGCAACAGAGCCGACGCTTGAATTATTCAAAGTAAAGTGACGAATGCCTCACGTTGCGTTGAACGAAATTAATAAACTATCCATGCTGCGCGCTTTAGAGAGCGGACGAATATATCTGAGTATGAATTTTCGTTCGTGGGATTTGTATGAATACCCCCTATTACCGAGTACGAATAATCAATCGTTTATGATTATCAATGATTGATTAATAAATCGATTAATATGTAAAGTTCTCATTTCATCAAGTGAGTGTAATCGAAGTGTCTCTCAATAAGTTGAAACGTGACAATTTATAAAAGAAGAATCTCATCGTGGAGACGTGTGACTCAATCAAAGTATTTAAAGGCATTTATTATTTGAATGAAGAAAGTGAATTACAGTAAATCGTTGTGTCAAGTACCATTACAGTGTATTCAAATTTATTCCTCTGACTATCTCAAAAAACTAGAGCAAAATGGAATCATGGAACATCTACAAAATAATAACAATTTTATAATTAAGATAATAATAAGCTTTTAAAACGTATTTGGCTTATGTTTTTGTTTTAAATTTTCACAACTCTTTGACTTTAAGAAGCGCGATCGTGTTTCTCATAAGATTTCTCATAAGCATGTAATAAATGTTACGAACGCGAAAGCGTAAATAAAATTGTTATAGAAATTTTTGTAAAGGTGAGAAATTGAACAATAAAATTGCGTGCTACAAATATTGTAACGTCCGTTGACATACAATTAAGTTTAACAAGTTTTTTTCGAATTGTAAGAAATGCTCTTAGAATTCGACTGAATAGAATACTGAAATAGTTGTTTGATTTATATGTCAATAATAGTTTTAATTACATGCTTATTGCACGTAATTATTGTCTAATTTCACTCTTTTATTACATTTCTCTAACAATTTTATCAATGAAGTAAAAAACAATCCGATACTCAAAGAGTTCCATATTCATTTTAATTTCATCACTCTAATTTATAATTTAATGAAATTATCATATTTAAAGTATATGTAAGAAGAACAAAGAGATAGTGAAGTAGAGGGAAAAGTAAGAAGAAATATGTTTTTATAAATGTATGAATGTGTCCGATCACAGTACGCCCCGCGCGCAAAGTGCTCGCTTCTTATCGTGAGCGTCGCTCCTGCCCGTTTCCTCTACGCGGCCTGTGATACGTTTACTATTTCTTCTTGTAATTTGAAAACTAAGTTTCGGACAAAATTTTCGCAAAGGAAAAATCGTCTTAGAATTAAGTCAGGAATATGACACTATAAGGACAAACGTTTTTTCTGAATGATCCTGTATAGCCGAAATAAAATGTTATTTTTTCAAACTTTTTTTGTTAATAACTTTTTAATAAAGAACGAGCGACGATTAAAATCTGCTGGAGGTTATTCAAGGTCATGATCAATATGTCAAGGTCAAGATTATAGAGGGGGGGGGGGGCAATTCTTATTCGATATATTTATCATATAATGTTATAATGAAACATATAAAAAATTTGATTAGCGAGAGTTTGCCAGACTAATCCTAAATAGTAAGTTACGTAAACTTAGATCATATTTTTCCATTTATTTCTTTTATAAATATCAAAATCAAATTGAAAATATTATTATGTTACAATGAATAGTCAAGGCTCTAACGAGTTAATCAGGTATAAAGATGCCTATAACAACCAACACTAGTTATTCGTGTGTGATAAATTTGATGAAATGTAAAATGTAAACCTTTCGATTGTCAGTTACGATCCTTATCAATACAATGTTTAATACTTAAAAACATATTTGTCGTATAAATAACATGTACAATATATCAAATTTTAAATAGGATTAACGTATTAAACTTGATTTCTTTGTTGTTTAGATTTACACATCTGTCAATTGGAATACTGCAAATAATATAATCATAGAATTGTAGAAGATCTTGAGTAGATAGAAACATCAGGGTTATAACAGACTCGAATATAAAAACTTAAATTTTTTCAATTCAATTTTACTACGTGTATATAGACGGCCTAAAATATATAAAGTAGGTAACCCATTGCGCATTATTATCTCTTCTACTGACAGTTCTTTACATAATTTAGCGTCCTTTATACATAAAATTTTGGACAAAAGTTTACCACTAGCTGACAGTCACATAGGAATTAGTTTTAAATTGGTTAATTATATCTCATAAAATTGAAAATCTCTGAAGAAGACAATTTATTTTCTCTAGATGCTGTGTCGTTATATACTAATATCCGAGTTGATTTAAAAGTTGTTATAGAAGGGATAAATAATAAATGGAATTTAATACAAAACAACACGCAAATTCTATTAACTAAATTTATCACGGCGTTAAAATTTATTCTTAACTCAACGTTTTTTATGTTCAATAATAAAATTTATAAACAGACTTTTGGAGTATCGATGGATTCACCTTTGTTACCTATGGTATCTAACATTGTGATGTGTGATTTAGAAAAATTTTGCTTAAATAAACTAGACATAGCCCCGACCTTTTGTATAAGATATGTAGACGATATTGCTATTGACAAATCATATATTGACCAATTACTTAATATTTTTAATGATTATTATCCACGTTTAAAATTCACTTTAAAAATAGGAGGATAATTTAGCGTCCTTTATACATAAAATTTTGGACAAAAGTTTAGTTGGATTAAACTTTTTAGACATAAGCTTAATAAAAAAAGAAGATCATATAATTTATGACTGGTATCAAAAACCTACGTCTTCTGGACAATTTTTAAATTACTTCTCAAAACATTCCATGGTATAAAAAGAAGGCCTTATCATAGGATTAATGAATAGAGTTCTTCAGCTATTACATCCCATTTTTCAATAAAAGAATTTTGATAAAATTATAAGAATATTATTTAATAATGGTTATCCTACATATGATCTTTAATATCATTAATAAGAGATTAAGAAAAAAATTCATTCAATTTAACAATCATAATAACACTCTTAGTAATAATGAATACGAGAATTCAGATAATAATAATGAAATTAAAAGAAGATTTTTTGCGGTACCTTTCATACCTAACATCACATCGAGAAGATAAAAAACTTTTTCAATAAAGATTAATTAATAAGCATATAAGCGTATAAATAAATTTAAAAAAGTTATCAGAGTTCAGAAAGATGATCTTCCTACTGTATCACATAGCAATGTAGTTTATAAAATAAATTGTAAAAATTGTGACGCATTTTATATGGGACAGATGGAGAAGAATCCTTAAAGCACGTGTTAATGAATATAAAAATCACATTAATTGGAATACTACACAGTATTCAGTAATTATGGCACATAGAATCTTCCCATGATTTTGACTGGGAGGATGTTAAAATTTTGGATAAAGAAGAAAATTTACATAAACGATTAACATCTGAAATAATTTTCATTAAAAAACAAAAAATGGTCAATATTAAAAAGGACACTAAGTCTCTTAATGCAATATTCGAATTTGTTTACGGAGAATTGATGCTTTCTTCTCTGAGATTTTGTTCAAAACATGACGTGTAAGTTAGACTGTCTTGTCATATGATCTCGAGCGTGCGATATGATGAGATCATCACTCTGGTTATTTCAAGCGGTTTTCATGTAAATTACGGGCAAATAAGTACCCGTGTAAATAATGAAGACGAAAGCTTTTCACAAAAATTTTTTTTATTTTTCAACGTAATCCCCTTTTAGGAGGATACACTTTTCCCAACGCTTCTGCCATTTTTTTAACTCCTCAGAAAAATACGATTTGTCGAACTCTGCAAAATAGGCCTCTGCTACTTCATGCACTTTCGTTCGGCGATCAGCGAGAATCATGTCGTGGACTTTTTCAACGATTTTCTCAGTAACGTCTGCCGGGCAGCCTGGGCGTTCCTCATCAAAAACAGACGAACGACCACGTTTGAATTCGTTGAACCAATATCTGATGGTTATCATAGATGGATATCATAGAAGAGTTCCCATAGATGGCATCCAACTTCGTTTTTATTTCTTCGCGCGTTTTTCCATCCAAAAATAAGAAACAAATCACGAATCGATATTGCTCTTTTTCCATTGTATCGGAAAACATCAAACGCTCACTACGAATTGCTGTCAAATTAAAGAGATAGACAATAAGACATTTACAATTTGTAATAATAGAATCTTAATGTAAAATTATTTTGATTAATAGTTCACTTGGCAATCAATATAACTATTACCACCTGAAATATCTTCTAATCTATAAAGTGTAGAGAAAAATTTATAGAATCAAAATTACATAGTGTAAAAGGGGCTATATATAAATATATATATATATATTAGGTGTTGGAATTAATTCGTAGCGTTTTTAATGAAAGAATGTTATTTATTTCACATGAGCATTAAAAAATACATTAATGAAAGTACTTCCCATCACTTGTAAAACGCTACGAATTAATTCCAACACCTAATATATACAGAGTGGCATGAATATACAGTCCTACTCGTCCCGAGCAGGTAGAGCGGACTAAACTGAGTAGAAAAGTCTTCTACTATTTTGCAATGCTCGTAATAATTAACGAGATATTAACGTTTAAAGATAGCCGAATACGCGCGTCCACCAGACCTACCATTGTCGAAGATACGGCCCACCGAGCGCACAGTGCGGTGCGCCTGCTAGACCATTCCCGCTCCTCGCGGCCCGCGCGCCGTGCGCTCGGTGGGCCGTACCTTCGACAAGAGTAGGTCAGGCGGACGCGCGTATTCGGCTATCTTGAAACGTTAATATCTAGTTAATTATTGAGTTAATTGCGAGTATTGCTAAATAATAGAGAACTTTTCTACTCAGTTTAATCCGCTCTACCTGCTCGGGACGAGTGGGGCCGTATATTCATGCCACCCTGTATATATACATATATGTACACTCGTCTCGAGCAGGTAGAGCAGACTAAAATGAGTTGAAAAGTTCTCTACCATTTTGCAATGCTCGCAATAATGAAATATTAACATTTAAAGATAGTCGAATACGCGCGTCCGCCCGATCTACTATTACCGAAGGTACGGCCCACCGAGCGCACGGTGCGAGGAGCGGGGATAGCCTAGCAGGTTCGAGCCGCGCCGTTCGAGTTTAGAGGCGGTGAGCACTTGCCCCACTCCCTGCGCGCCAAGCTATCGATGACGGATATTCGGCGCTTTAGAAATATCTCGATTGCGAAAATTGGGAAATAATTAAGAACTTTTGAAAAAAACTCAGTTTAGTTAGTTCTGAAGCATGCACATGTGTATACAAAAAAATGTTACGTAAATATTAACTTGTTTCAAGTATATAATAAGAATATTTTAAAATTATATTATCAAGAAAATATTCTTTGTAATGATATTATTGTTACTCAAAAGAAGAAGAATAAAAATTGCGTTCCCTTTTAGTACTAGAATGATATTTTTCTGTATTTTTCTACACTACTCATGGAACTTCGGACATCCGCATAAATTTCATCGAATAATCATGTAAAAAATTAAGACATAAAACAGCAATTGTATTTTTGAAATATATTTTAGATCACTTGTACACATACTAGCAATTTGTAAAAGTTTTATAAATTATTTTTAATTTTATGTGCCAAAATTAAATTAAAAATATTTTATAAAGTTTTTGCTAGTCTATCTCCCACTTATGGGGAAAGGCTGGCAACATACTACATGGGCTGAAAAGTCCCGGAATTTTTCAATAGATGGTGCCACTAGAAAATGAACATGATTCATTTCAAGAGATTCATCTGTCACTAGTTTATGTATGAAGTTTCATGACATTTCGTTCATTCGTTTACAAGCTACAGTCGTTTAAGTGGCGTTACTTTCGCCTTCGTAAAAAAAATTGAAAAACAGGAATATCACATCTTGATCAAACATTGTTTTTTGATGGGAAAAACTTCTGAACAATCATTGAAATGGTTGCAGAAATGTTATCCCACATCTGCTCCTTCGAGAACAACAGTTTATCGGTGGTTTACTGAATTTAAAATGGGTCGTACAAGCACCGAAGACGCACCTCGCTCTGGATGGCCAAAAGAGGCTACGAATGCGGAAATCACAAAGCAAGTGCATCGAATCGTTTTGAGTGATCGTAAAGTGAAGTTGCGCGAGTTAACTGAGGCCGTGGGCATCTCAAAAAAACGGGCGGGATACATTTTGCACGATGTTTTGGAGATGAAAAAGCTATCGGCACGATGTGTGCCGCGTTTGCTGACCATCGATCAAAAACAGCAGCGCGTTGATGATTCAACGGTCGGTTTGGCGTTGTTGCAGCGTAATCGAGCGAACTTTTTTCGACGTTTTGTGACGATGGATGAAACGTGGGTCCATTACCATATGCCTGAGTCCAATAGGCAGTCTGCAAAGTGGCTGAAAAGCCACGAAAGCCGACCAAAGCGGCCAAAAGACCAACGCTCGGCCGGGAAGGTTATGGCCTCCGTTTTTTGGGATGCGCATGGCATAATCTTCATCTTTACCTGCAGAAGAGAAGAACAATTACGGGAGAGTATTATGCAGCGTTATTGGACAAACTGAACGACGAAATAAAGAAAAAACGGCCCCATATGGCGAAGAAAAAAGTTCTGTACCATCATATCGATAACGCACCGTTACACACATCCTTGAAAGCGATGGTCAAATTGGACCAATTACGATTCAAATTGGTTGCTCACCCACCGTATTCTCCAGACTTGGCCCCCAATGACTATTATCTGTTCTCAAACCTCAAGCGGTGGCTCCAGGGAAAGAGATTCACATCAAATGAGGAAGTCATCGCGGAAACCGAGGCGTATTTCGAAGACTTGGACGTTTCGTACTACAGAAAGGGCATCGAAATGTTGGAAAATCGCTATACCAAGTGTATCGTCCTCGAAGGGCAATTATGTTGAGGAATAAATATAACTTTGCACAAAAAACGCTTGTTTTCATTAAAAATCCCGGGACTTTTCAGTCCATGTAGTATACCATAGCGCGAGTCCATATTTGTGTTCTCTGATCAAATTTTTGAAATTCATTAATTATAATATCAATGTTGTATGAAGTAAAGACAATACTTTTTGACATACAAAATTAAAACTAATTTGTAAAGCTTTTGCAATTGTTAGTATGTATTACATACAAGCGATTCAAAATATATTATATTTCGAAAATAATACGAGGGCAAATCAATAAATTTTTAGAAAAACATAGTAAAACACATTTTTTTTATCGATTCATTTTTATTTCTCATTTTATTTCTCTAACATAGTCTCCTTTCAGCTAAATACATTTGATCTAACGATTCTCCAACTTTTTCAAGCCGTCCGAGTAATATGATTTGTCCCTTCAAAATAAGCCTCTGTTTCGGCGATGAGCTGCTCCCTGGTGGTGAATCTCTTTCCTTTGAACCATTTCTTCAGGTTTGAAAACAGAAAATAATCACAGGGGGCTAAATCTGGTGAATATCCTGGATGGGGAAGCAATTCGTAGCGGAATTCGTTAAATTTGGCCATCGGTGCTGCGCACGTGTGAACCCGTGCATTGTCTTGATGGAAAAGCACTTTCATCTTCGTCAAATGGAGATGTTTTTTCTTTAAAACAGTATTGTTGAAACGGTCCAATAAGACTGCATAGTAATCGCCTTTGATCGTTTGCTTCAACGGAAGGTAATCAATATGAATTATACCGCATGCATCCCAAAAAACTGCCATCACCTTTTCGATCGACATCACGGTCTTCTTCGGAACTGGTTCACTCGGTGAAGTTCATTATTTTGACTGTTCCTTCGTTTCGGGTGTGAAATAATGGATCCATGTTTTGTTAATAGTAATGAATCGACGCAGAAATTCATCTGGATTACGTTGAAACATCTCCAAACATCTGTTTTGAAATCGTCACACGGTCGCGCTTATGATCCACAGTGAGGCACCATCTCATCTTGCCAATAGCTTTTTCATATCCAATTGTTCGTGCAAAATTGAAATCACTGTGCCATGTGATATGCCTATGGTCTCAACAAGCTCGCGCACTTTCACTCATCGATCAATCAAAACAATATCGTAGACTTATCGATCATTTCTGGCGTAGCAGCCTCAATTGGACGTCCTGAACAAGGTGCATCACGTTTGGATGTGACAACCATGTTTAAATTCATTCACCCAATTGTATAATATATAGTCGCAACGCTGGTGCAGATGTGCTATGAACTCGGCTTTGATTTCTTCGGCTTTAAACCTTTCATATGTAGATGTTTGATCACTGTACGAAACTCGTTTTTTCCATTTTGCAAAAAATACAAAGTTGTTCGCTTTAATCATCTACAGAAATAAAACGATGATGAATTCCGCTCAAAATTTGACAATAATCAGTTGAAAGATGCTACTCAAAAAGTAGTGTGACATGACACTGCGAGTGTCCTCTGATGGATTTTCTAAGAACTTATTGACTTGCCCTCGTACAATTGCTATTTTATAAAGTCTAAATTTTTAAAATGATTATTCGATAAAATTTATGCGAGTGATTGAACTTCCATGAACGGTAGTGTACGTACACGACAATTTTTTTTTAATCGTATCGCAAAGCAACATTTCTTTAAATCGGAGAAATCTTTCTGTAGGCTCGCGAGTTGAGATTTTTCTTTGACAGCAAATTAGTCAATTTTTTCTTCAATAGAAAAGAAACATTTCTTTGAATGGAAGGAATTTCTTTGTGTGGATGCGCCGATTATTATTCGTGTACGTACACTACCGCTTACGGAAGTTCAGATACTCGTATAAAATTTTTATAAAAACATGTGCAAACTTTTTAATATTAGTGCCAGTCAAGGTCATGGACATTTGTATGGAGAAACATGTCATAAGGCTGCGTTCCGATATTCACCAGTACGAAAAATCTATGGTATATGTAACGTATATAAACTACGAATGTTTAGTATTGACAGTGAAAAATTATTGTGTCTCTTCACTAATATCTTAAAAATGTATTACATGTACAGTCCCTGCAAAGAAAAGTTAATTTGGAAATGTGTTTAATACTTACACTTAGAATAAACTGTATACATGTATACAATTGTATGAAAGTTGTGTGAATAAGGTTACATGCTTATTTATAATAACACATTTTTGTCGTTTATTCATTCTATTTGTTATTATTCTTATTGTTAAAAATTAAAATTTTTTAAATGATAAAAATGTAAATTTTTTTGTATAAGTTCTTTAAATGAATTGTCTTCGTTTCGCATCTTGTAAATATTTCATCCTTGCTCGTAGAGACCCTTCCACATTTCGAAAAACAGCGACAATTCATGTCCGCGATGATTTCCAAGGGCGATCTCTACGTAATTCGACGGACAAATGTAATTCCAATTTCCAAATATTTGTAGTCCGTAGCCGTCAGATCGTAACGTCTGCTCAAAAGTCATGCGTAAACACACCGCGCTCTATGTTGCGTACGTACGTAATGTTAAAAAAATTCTTTTTATATATAAAACGTTGAAACTTACATGTTACTGCAGTTTTTTCATACGATGCACTGCTGTC
The DNA here is from genome assembly GCF_024713525.1 of Acromyrmex echinatior. NCBI lineage: Eukaryota > Metazoa > Arthropoda > Insecta > Hymenoptera > Formicidae > Acromyrmex > Acromyrmex echinatior. The sequence goes on from NC_141857.1 coordinate 9,127,656, forward strand.
TTTGGCGATGTACATTTTTTTAACCGTTCGTACAAGCGGATATTGCAAGACTGATTGTATCTGCGTAAATTGTGGCATATATGATAATATGGCATATATGACTTCTAGAATCATAGAGTGATAACCCCCTCTCTCTTTCTAAGAATTGCGAACGTGTCACGATACATTTTATCGCGTTTTACTTTCTTTTTTACGTATTTTCTTTGTTCATGTTTATCAATGTTTATACTTTATGGCTCATATTTCGATGGGATTGATGACGATTGCTTTGATGCTTTCTCCCCAGGGCATTCCCAATATCTCGCTTTTTCCTTTGATGGCGGTGGACTTGAACGGTACCCCTTTCGCTCGATCGATTTTCGGTGTATAAATTCTTTTACTCGATCTATGTCTTAACGCTTGTAACTGAAGCTCACGATTGGATAGAAAAGCCTTATACACTGCCTATATACATTGCCTATATATACTATCAGATCGAACATGTCGCGACGCGTTTAACAGAAGCGTTGATGTTTCGGATCATTCATACATTCATATATACGTTCATACGTACGTACATACCATTATTCATACATTTGTACATACGTTCATACATACGTTCTTCTGTCTTCTTGCTTTCTTTTCGCCCCGCCGCCAAATTCAAATCTATGAACAATCAATAACTCAATTTCTATCAAAACTTTGCGAATTTCCAGTCATTATTATTAATTAAAACGATTGTAACATTATTTTCTATAATGGTATTCTCTGTAATAACTATGCCTACTGAACTCGTGCCATTTACACAATTTAACTGAATAATATCAATTATGTTTTTTATCTCATGCTTTAGTAGTCAAAATTATTCAACTATTATGTTCATTTACTATTTTGTAATATTTTGTACGTTACTGTGTTTTGGGAAGCGTAGTAGCAGCAGTTTGCTGATGACTCATCATTTATGTACCTAGTGTACCACGCAAAACGTAATTCCTGTATTGTATTGCACAATAAATAAATTGAAATTAAAATTGAAATTGAAATTAAAATACGTTCATACATATACGTTCATACATACGTTCATGCATATGTACATATATATATATATATATATATATATATATATATATATATATACAATACATATATACGTACATATACATACGTTCATAAATACATACACACATACATACATACGTACATGTATTACAAAGGAAGAGAAAAAGAAACTAATAAATATTTACGTTTACTAACATTATTATATGAAGCAGCGTCGCTTTGATGCAAACACGATCTTTACAATTATAACATACGAGGGTTGAATTTGATTCCAACTTGATGTAACTCTGCGTCTTAAGAATATTATTAATTTTACTGAAGATGGCGAGATTGTGGCCGAAACGTTTAATGTTTTTATTGTAATTCGTAATGATGAAAGAATAATTAAATATATAACTACATTTTGTGCTGTGGTTCTTTATGCTCTTTCTTTTCATATTTTTGGAATTATAACTACATTCATTTTTTACATTTTATCAATTATAAATTTTCAACACATTTTGTGACGCGCAATTCTTAACATGTTGCCCATATCGCACAGTATTAGTAATATCCAGATTAATAGGGTATATAAGCCGCTTCTGAGGAGCTCTGGGGGGAGTGAGGGAAGGAGGGGGGGAGGGAGAGGTAAGGAGATACCCGCGGCGTGGGGGGTCTGCGGGGAGGGATGGGTTTGAGTCACTAGGTGAGGGGGTGACGTCACGGGAAATAATGTCACAGTGGACGTTGCGATGCGGGGGGAGGAGGGGGGAGATGAGAATATCCCGGGTGCGGAAAATTACGTAGCGAGAAATTGCGTAGCAGGAGTGTGCGGAAACTTGTGTCTGCGTCGCGGTGATGACATGGCGCGGGTCAATGGCCAGCCACCGCCAGTCCTTGCCGTCGCAGTCCCCACCGCGCGCTGAGATGGAATCTTTCGAGCGCGACATCTTCTCGTACCTTTTGAAGCATACGCTTTTATTCGAGGCATTGTACTTTTTGCTGCTGATATATTGATTATGATGATCTAATTGTAATTGATAAATGTTGAAATTTATTCGTGGAATCGTTCGAATGCATGTGTTACATACCAATAAAATTCCTTTATTCTTTATATAATAGAATAATATATCCGTCATAGGTATACAATTTATACTTTACTTTATCTTATCGCTAGATTTCCCTATTTTATCCTTATTTCGAAACTGAAAATTCCGTTTCTCTTTTATATTCAGTTTCTTTATTTGAACATTCAAACTCTAACAGATAGATCACGTTATGTACGTTTATGCGTCATAAAAATTATCTATAGAATATTCTAGAAAGAATGTCTAAGAATATCACACGATCTTTCTCAAAGAAGCCCTCCTATAAAATAAAAATATAAAAGCGTATTACAAGCATATACCTATACATTAACATTAATAATAACGTATATTATATTAGCGATTAAGTAATTAGCAGTAAAATATTATAGAAACCTTCCTGAATGCGAGAACGAATATCTTTTTCTTTTTTTCCCTTTTTCTTTTTCTAATAAAGTTAAATCTTAAATATATGAATGTAGTGAATTCGCCTCGCATAAAGGATATTAAGGAAAACCGAATTTTTATAACAAATTGTTAAAATTCAACTATACTTATTAAGAATAAACTTGTAGAGTGGGGAGTAGGGCTTACGCGGAGCCTTGCTGCCTTATCTCAAAGAAAGCGCGAGTATAGGTTTTACCAAATTTTGGGAAGTGTCGATTGGTTCTGAAAGGACACTCCCATACTCATTTTCAGTATATAAACTCACTCTCAGACTCAGACTCTTAGACTTAGACTTAGACTTAGACTCACTTTCAGACTCGCACTGCTTCGATTAATCAGCCAGTCAGTCAGTTACAGTCAAGGTAAGAACTATCCTCGCGCTTCATCAGAACCTCGTTTTCGCATTTATCTTTTTTTTAATAAACGATAATATCAAATCGAATCTATCGACGGAACGTCTAAATCTCTAATCTCTAATTCTTCATACAAATATACATATATATATATATATATGAATATCTGAGGAGTCGTTGTGACTGTCGCTGCCAATAGCGTGGCCCCCGTTTACGACAGTTCTCCAGAACATTATAATTCTTTTTTTTACATTACTTCCATGCCTATCAAAGGCGGACGAAGACAAAGGGAAAAGAGATTCCAAGTTAAATCGGTCCTTATTTCGAATCAAGATCTTTTCCCCTATTTCCAAAAACTTGCGCAATTTCTAGACCAAGACAAACCGGTAGACTCACCCCGCGAACCTGCCTATACTCTAAATAAATTAGAGGTCAACACGTTTCCTAGTTACAAAACCATTCCAAAGCACGATCCACGTAGATTCGCCTATAAACTTCGCGATCTTTTTGGCACCGGATTCAAGGTTACCCTTCCTTTAAATTATCCAATACTTCCCAGTGAATCGCATCCTTAACTACACAACTTAATCTCCGGTCCCCGAATAAATTGTTTAAATACATTGACTCAAAAACGGAGAAAAAATCTCAATAACGACATTGAGCCGTAACACATGATATATTTTTCGGCTGAGGAATAAACTTTTGATCAAGGCATTGTTCTTTTTTCGGAATGATATCATGTTCCACGAACATCTTTACTATATAAAATCTCGCACAGCCCCCGCGGTCAATCAGTCTGTCAGTTTGTTTGTTGATTGAACTATCGGTCAATCTGTTAATTGATCTGTCAATTGACTCTGTTTATCGATTGAATTATCAGTCAGTTTATTAATCGATCTGTGCCAGATTTTTATAATAAAGATGGCCAACATCAATTTCGTTTAATGGGTAGTATATATAAACATGCAAACACGTTTGTTGGAGGAAAAAGCGACTTTTAGTGACGATGCGCTGAATCTTCAGGTGATGGGTAGAGCTGTCGAACAACCCGACGGGTTAAGAACTGAATTGGACATCGGCGATGATAATGAACTGATAAGAGAAACGTAAGTAGTTATTATATTAATAGAATTTACGTATATAATTTTTACTTCTTGATCGTGATTATCAAATATTGTTTCATTTCTTATAATCATTCAGTAATTTATTTTTACTCTTTATTTTGAGAGGAGGAAAAAATTAATATACAATAACTGAAATAACGCCCATTAACCATACAATACTATTCCTAATAAAAAATTAAATCCTCTACCCTTTTGTAATTTCCGCAATAGTTAACGAGATATTAATTTTTAAATATTGCCGAATAAACGGATAAAATCGATGTATAAGACAATTTTAAGATATCTTTTCGTGAAATATTTTGAAGATTTTTCTTAAAAAATTCTCAAAAAACATGTTAAAGTTGTTTTAGACATTTTGCTCATTGAGTAACTAAAAAAAATATTGCGAAAATTGCAAAATGGTAGAGGACTTTTCGTCTCAGCTTTTTATCAGGAATAGCATTACATGATTAGTGGACGTTATTTCAGATACACTCTGTATACATATATATATATATATATTAATATATATATATATATATATATATATATATATATATATATATATATATATTGTGGGAGAGCGCACCGCGCGGAAAGATTCGAGTGAGAAAACGGCACAAGATTGATATGATGCACGACAGTAAAGAGAACTCCGTTTCTTTGTAATTTAATAAAAGAATTTTCTTTAATATGCTCAGTTACAAAGTCAAAAAATATAATTAATTAAACATTAGATTAACAGAATATTAAATGCGGTCATCTTTTCCAAATGATATTTTGGAATTGCGGTAATGGAAAATCTCAGCGATTTTCTCAGCACTTCTCGAAAGATTCGTTTTATCGCGATTTCACTAAGCGGTTAGCACGGCGATTTTATGCGCGAAGATTATGACTCTAAGAACTCTAAGAACTTTTTAGAAGTAAGAAGGAGGACGGCGAGATCGAAGCATTTATTGCTTTCGGCCTGAGCTTTCTTTTTTGGGAAAAATCCAATAAAAATTTGCCACAATCGTAATTATTACGTGGCATTAGGTGTACAAACTTGATTGGCGCTTTGGATTCTTTTCTAACGACGTTCAACGTAACAGTCATGCGCGACAGAAAATCCGTGCCCTTTGGTTTATGAAGTTCATCAGCTCTTTATGAGTGGGCATGTCGCTCGAGGCGCTTGAGAGTGATTCCCACTCCAGGCGAGTTCTTGGATCGAAGATCTCGACGACAAGATGAATTAGTAGATCGAAGCCATGAGAGCCGATAGGCCTGTCAATGCTCTCCTGGCCGTTGACTACTCTGGTCACGGCGTTGAAGATGCGATTGAGCTCCTCCTCAGTTTCGTTCTTCATCTTAGCCACGGCGGTAAACTTGGAGAAATTGGAGTGTGATAACTCTCTCTTATTTTCGTACTGCGCGCTCAGCAGCTCCCATGCGCGTGGATAGTTGTCTCCGGTCACTGCTAATGGTCGAATCAGTTCCTCAGCAGGACCCTCCAGACAAGTTTTCAGGTAATGAAATTTCTCGATTGCTGAGATTGATGAATTGTCTCCCACAATGGATTGGAAGAGGTTTCGGAATATAGGCCAGTCTTCGTATGCGCCAGAGAAAGAATTAATCTTGAGGCGAAGCAGCGACGGTTTTCCGGAAGACTCATTACCTTCTGTTTTGGAAGCTGAGCTCGGTTCCTTCACCTTGAATTTCCGAACATAGTCGAGAAGGAGACTTCGTTACGTGATGTACGTCACTCTCGCTGAGTCATCGACTCCAGTCGAATTGTATTCGCTCTCCTCGAATGCATCTTCAAGATGCTCTATGATGAGCTCATGCTGAGCCTCAAATTTCGCCCAAAATCCATCCAGAAGACCGATGCATGTCTCGGCGGCTGCCAGCGTAATGTTCGCTGCGCCGAGCCCTTCCAGATCTGATACTGACTGAGCCATGCGCTTGCGAAGGTTGTTTTGCCTCGTCAGCAAATTCTGCAGTTTCTTACCCATCACTCACTTTTTCTTTTCAGCACTAGCAAACTGAACGCGATGCACTCGACACTGCGGATGCCGGCGAGTATCCGGCTCGAAGGATCAGAAAATGTGCGGGAATGCACCGCGCGGAAAGATTCGAGTGAGAGAACGGCACACGGTTGATATGATACATGACAGTAAAGAGAACTCCGTTTCTTTGTAATTTAACAAAAGAATTTTCTTTAATATGCACAGTTACAAATTCAAAAAATATAATTAATTAAATATTAGATTAACAGAATATTAAATGCGGTCACCTTTTCCAAATACAATTTGGAATCACGGTGATGAAAAATCTCGGCGATTTCTCGGCTCTTCTCGAAAAGATTCGTTTTGTAGCGGTTTCCACTAAGCGGTAGCACGGCGACTTTACGAAACAATATAGTAGCGAGATTATGACTCTAAGAACTCTAAGAACTTTTGGACTCTAAGAAGGAGGACGGCGAGATCGAAGCATTTATTGCTTTCGGCCTGAGCTTTCTTTTTTGGGAAAAATCCAATAAAATTTTGCCACAATCGTAATTATTACGTGGCATTAGGTGTACAAAATTGATTGGCGCTTTGGATTCTTTTCTAACGACGTTCAACGTAACAGTCATGCGCGACAGAAAATCCGTGCGTGGGATTGGTGACAGCGCGTGACGTATTCGTCGGAGCGCGGCGCTCGCGTGCGCGAATTGAATTGTTCTAGAACTTTCGATTGTCCGTTGCCGGTAACGACAATTTGTTTGCGTGTAACGAATTGTTTTAAAAAGAACAAAGAACGACGAATCGCTTGCTTTTCTTTCGAATTACCGATCTCAAACAATATCCATTGGAACGATCCTAACGAAATTGTGGATCGTCTGCATTTGCTCAAGTCCTCGCGTCAAGCGGGTCACAATAGTCACGACAACGAGATTCTGTCGATTATCGAAGAGCTTCGCAAAGCCAGTCTGATTATAAATTAATCTCTTTTACACACATCGTTCAGTTGATATCGCAATGCTGATCAATAAATTTGGACTATCGCTTAGAGGAAACGGACTGATCGCACTATCAGTGGCGTAGATTGCTCAGAAATTACGTGCGCGATAACATAGTCGCAGTCGACTTTGAAAGTCGACGTAAAATCACGCAAAATTCGACGAGTAGCATTATCGATGATGCTGACGCAGTAAATAAATGATACGTTCAGTAGAGTGTTCAAGATTTGAAAGATCGCCTGAATGAAATCGAGAGAAAGATTGTAGTTCTACAAAATAATGTGCAGGTTCTAAATGAACTTAAAAGATTTGAGAAGTGCATCGTGCCAAATAATTATTCGCAACGTCTGAGAAACGTCTGCTGATCGATGAATTGCACGCTTCTGCAAGAAGAAATTTTCCGCGTAGACACGTTACAGTACACGGATACAATGACCTGTGGCAGGCGGATGTGGTCGAGAATCGTCTTTATATCTTATTCAACGGAGGTTAGCACTACATTCTCATCGTTATTGACGTGCTGAGTAAGTACACATGGGCGAGCTGCTCAAAGCCAAGAACGGAAACGAGGTGACGATCGCAAAGATAATTCGAGACGATAGAAGATGTCCGTAAAATTTACATATTGACAGAGGAAAGGAATTTTACAAGTTGTGCAGAAACTCTTGAAGAAGTACAACATCAACCATCATTTTTACGTATTCCATAATGAAGACCTCAGTCGTCGAATGGTTCAACCATATATTGAATATGAATGTGGAAACAATTTGATGGTCACAATGGAAATTACAAATGGATTTTGCCGTGTCTCGTATCCAATTACAACGCGCGCAAAGCATCGAACTATTGGTATGCATCCCATCGACATTACCCCCGAGATCGCCGACAGATTCTTAACCACAGTTTACAATTACGTAAAGATTGCCGCACTCGCGCGATACAAAGTGGGTGATTTGATAAGCGTGAGCAAATTCAAGACAATCTTTGATAAAGGTTATACGCCGAATTGGAGCACGGAGGTGTTTAAAACTATCAAAGCAACAAATTAATCCAGTGACGTATCTTCTGGAAGTATCTTCCTCCCCCCTAACGAACAAATTTCTTGGTCTCAATTTTTCTCGATTTTCCCATCCACCATTTTGTCACAGTATTTATCCCTGCCGAAACCCTATCCTTTTCCAGTCACCGTGTGGGTAACTATGGACAGAGCCAATCAACGGTATGGGCAGCCATGAATCGAGCCAATCAAAACGCACCATTTAATTACCTCGTTTTCCCCATCCTCGCGTCACCGATCAATCAGAGCGCATCATTTTTTCAAACAGGCTACGCCCCCGGCGGCGGAAGTGGAGTAGTAAGAGTTTTGTTTTGACGGATCATGATTGCCTATATACTACTTGCGGAGTTCTCGGTTCAATGCAATCCGAAAAATCAACTCATTTTTGAAGATCCTTCATCCTTGGTTCAGAGGCATCATTAGGATCACTGGGATATCACTGGGACATCACCGAGGATTCCCGCGATAGTTTGCCACTACCGCCAACAAATAGTAAGAACAAATCTTCTTTTTCTCTTTCTTATATTAATTTAATTTTAAAGTTATATGACCATCAATATTCTCTCTTTCTTTTATTTCTCCTCAATCTTTTCTCTTTTTAACCGCAGAGACACCCCAGCCCATCTTTTCTCTTAACGAATTACTTAAACGGTAAAAGGCTTCAAATAATTCATCTCTTTCTTACTTAGAGTTACTTAAGCGGTAAAACGCTTTAAGTAATGCACGGTCATTTTCCTTAGAACCAATAACTCCTGGAAAACCTATCTCTCCCTCCCCTCTCTTCGGAATTATCGTCTCTTTCTACGTTCCTCTAATTATCAACCATGAGCACTAACGAGAGAAAGTTTTAAATAGATGATCTGGCAAAATAAGCACAGAGCGAGATGTAGAAAGCGGACCCCTTAGAAGGGCTAGCATCCCTATTCTTACAGCACTAAGCAATTCATTTTCTCTCAAGCCCATCAAGGACGTCAACGAGCGCGCTGAAGTGAGAAGGAACTATAGTAAGAGAATGCGACGCGACAAATATGCAGTAAAACGGGAAACATGATCTGGAAAATTCCTCCATAGTGAGAAGCACACTTTCGCATAGAGGATTAAACTTAACCAACATTTAAACTTTCAGTATCTGTGTGTCCATGTGCTGTAATTATATTGTTGTAAACTCCCTGGAGGAAAAATTTTTATGAAGAAATGCAGAAAACTACATAAATTAACTTGTTCCACAATTCACTACCAATGCTGAAAATGTATACACATACAAAAAAAATGTATAGTACGTAAACTGTACATTTTCAGCACTGGCAGTGGATTTGGAACACAGTCATATAAAGGCAAGGTCTTAGAAATTTTTAGTTTTTTAAAGATATTTATAGTGGGATCTAGAATAGCGTTTGTTTGAAAAATCAAGAAATCCTATGCCGTTTCCATAAAAATTCATAATACTGTGTCAGAAGACAGAAAGAGAGTAAGATTTAATTCTTGATTTTGAAATAAATAACGTTACTGTATGTTCCTGTACGAAGATTTACAAAAAAACTATAATAAAGAATTTCTTATTCTTCTTATCTTATCTTAGTCTATTTATTTTTTTTATAAAATAAAAATTTTTCTGCCAAGGCTTAAAATACGCATTATTATTTGAACTTTCCTCAGTTATTTAATTAACATTTGGTCACGTGGTATGAATATGTTCCTCATTAAATGTGAAGACAACTCCTATTATATAGTTAATAATGAAGTTATTTACGATAAAAAGGTTGTGAAAGATGCAGACGCTGTGAAATTTTTTTGGAATAAGAATATATTTTCTGGAATTATTATTATGCATTCAGGTAAAATAATGTAATTTATTTATTCATGTCAATAATGTGTATGATCAAAAATTATTAATATGTTTACATATTTCAGAGAATATGGAATTATTAAATAAGAAATTTGACGATTAAAGAAGATTAAGGAAGATATAAAGAAGAGTTCAATTTTACAGAATACAATTGTCTTTGATAAGAGAAAATCTAAATAAGATATGATCTGATTATCCATCTGATTATCCAAGTACTTCCCTCAAAATGAATAAAAAGATAAAAAAAGGTATTAATTACTATGCTAGTAATTATATAATAATATAGAATATTAATTATAATAAAAGATATGTTGCGACAGGAATATGAAAATTGTTTATATATGTACATTTATATTTCTCTTTCATAGTGTATTGAAAATATTAAAGAATATAAAGAAATATTAAGAAATATGATTTTTATTTAAAATATATAGTTGTTACGTCCTACAGACGCCACGATTCTTTCCTTCGGCTCCACGACTATGTTGGCGTCTGCGAGACTCGAGCGAAGCCTTCTGATAACGGTCTGACAGAATTGAAAAGAGGGACAGGCTCCGCGAAAACTCGTAAATGCCAATCAATCCGGAAGGAATAACAACCTTAATGCATGCCCGAAAAGAGACAAGATTGCAAAAGACATTATAAATGCACCGAAGCCACGCAATAGTAAAAATTTAAGCTTTGTCGTTCGAGACTGACCAACAATTTCATTTTAGGAAAACAGGCGCCACGTCGCGCTTAAAAAATCATAAAAGCATGGGATAACTTCCCATGGTAGCGTTATCTAAGATCAGACTCGCGACTGACAATGATAGCCCTGCATGCAAACCTAGTTGTGCACGGTAACCATTTGTTTACCTAGCAATATTTTCCGCGAGAATAACAGAATTCGTCATCTGTCTGGAGCAATCTTGACTCTTTAAGGAAAAATGTAAATCACTTCTTTTCTTCTCAAAACTACTCTAACGATGTACTTTAGATTAACAACGATAGGACGCTATAAAAATTGTAAATCTCGCGTGCCACTAACTTTTGCATCCTAGACAAAGGGCACAACGTCCTTTTTTGGAGGTATAAATAGAGGTCCCGCGGAAGAGCAGAGCGTCAGTACAGAATTTTAAACCGCTCGGTCCACATCAATGAAGTTCGCGATCCAAGCTATTGTTGCGGTCAGTAAAACCAAACTAACTCGGTTCACGTCAGTGCAGGTTCACGAGTTGACTTATTGGGCAGTGCGGAATTGACTAAAACCCGCGCTAATCACGCCAGTTCCATACGAGTGCGAAGTTGTGGGCAAATCGGCACTGGAATCATTAGGCATATGCCACTGCGACTGCCCTTCTGACGCTCTCCGCGGACGACGGATCTCCTTCGACGAGTTACACATCGGAACTTACCCGATATCTTGGGGGCAGCTAACAGTAAGTCGCTATTCCTTCCAGTCGACTCCCTCGTTTCCCCACATGGAAACACATACATTTGTACCTATATACACATACGCGCGTTTCCAACGAACATACACACACGTCATTTTAACCCTTCGGTTTGTAGTTCGTACCATTAGAAAACGCGAACGAACTCCCTATGTCCGGAGAAGTAGACGGAACCGTCCCCTTGGGCCACCCACAATCGCGCCGCCACAACCGACTGACGAGCAATTTAGCGAGATCTCCTACTCACCAACATTAGAGACACAACCCTTAAATCTCATCTCTCCTCCTGTCATCGATCTTGCTATTCGGGAAATCTTGAGTTATTCCCTCCCTCCTCTCGAGGAACGATTCCCTCCCCCTCCTTCTCGCGAAGAAGAATTTTCTCTCCCTCCTCCCTTGGATCAGCTCCCACTCCTCCCGTTTCAACCAAATCCCGAACCTTCTATTGTACAAAAAATAGAAGGAAGAGGATGACCATTTTCAAGAAAAGTGTGAATTGCATCGATCAAATTTTTTGATTGAAAACAAAGGTGTGGCAGATAGAATATTTTGTTTAAAAAACTAATAATTATGCCTCTTTATGACAAAGAGAATGATTTATTTCGTTCTGAGTGATATATTTCGTTCTAGACACCAACATATAATATAATTCATACATCGACATTTTTTTTCTGTACAATTTTACTAACAAGACGAAGATTCTTTAATTATTGATACGTCCTACAGATGCCACGATTTTTTTCCTTCGCCGCGACTATGGTTGGCGTCTGCGAGACCCGAGCGGCGCCTTCTGATAACGAACTAACAGAATTAAAAAAGGGACCGGACAGGCGCCGCGAAAACTCGTAAATGTCAATCAACCTGGAAAGAATAATAACCTTAATGTAGGCCCGAAAAGAGACAAGATTGCAAAGACATTATAAATGTACCGAAGTTACGCAATAGTAAAAATCTAGGCTTTATCATCCAAGTCTGGCTAACAATTTTATCTTAGAAAACAGGCGCCATGTCGCACTTAAAAAAACGTAAACGCATAGAATAATTTCCAGCAGGAGCGTTATCTGAAACCAGACTCGCAACTGACAATGATAACCATCTGTTTATCTAGCCATATTTTCCGCGAGAATAACAAAATTCGTCATCCGTCTCGGAGCAATCTTGGCTCTTTAAGGAAAACCATAAATCACTTTCTCTTCTTCTCGAAACTATTCTATGTACTTTAGATCAACAACGATAGAACGTTATAAAAATCCCGAGTGACATTGCAACTAACTTAACATCCTAGACAAAGGACTCAACACCCTTTTTCGAAGTATAAATAGAGGTCTCGCGGAAGTGCAGAGCGTCAGTACAGAATTTTAAACCATTCGGTCCACGTCAGTGGAGTTCGCGCTCAGTTACTCATTGTCTTGGGCAGTCCGAAAATTACTATAACCCGCGCTAATCACGCATCAGTTCGCGATCCCGTCCGAGTGTGAACTTATAATCAAGTCGCAACTGAAGTTACCAGCCTTACGCCACGGCGACTCCCCTTCGGACGCTCTTCGCTGACGATGGATCTTCTTGACCACCCGTCTAGAATATACCCGATATCTTGGGCCAGCTAATAGTAAGTCGCAATCATTTTCAGTCCACCCCTCGCGTTTCCCCGCATGGAAAAACACATTCATTGTGCATAAATACATTTATACGCGTTTCCCACACACACACACACACACACACACACACACGCACGCACGCACGCATTCATCCACAAGATAGTATATATTTTTTCTATAGATAGTATATATTTTTTATGTAAAGAGAAGTTATAATGTACAAAATCCTTTGTTTATTATTTTATTATTAGGTGTACAAATAAGTTTCCGCCGTTTTTTATCAAAAATTAAGCATTTATTGTGAAAGAACGATACATAATGTTTTATTGATGTAAGTCAAAATATAAGTGCAAGTTCTTTTTGCGTTTGGCACGAATCTTCATTCAATAATGCTTCCAATTCTGCGTCTTCGTACACTTTCGGCCTTCTTTACTCTCTACGTTCTTTGTCTTCGATGTCAAATTCACCGTTCTTAAATTTTTGAAACCATTCACGACAACTTCTCTCACTTAAGGCAGCCTCACCATATGCTTCTACAAGCAATCGATGAGCCTCAGCTGCAGATTTCTTCAAATTAAAGAAGTAAATCAAAAGTTCCCGCAAATGACGCTTATTCGGCTCAAAACTCGGCATTTTCGCACAAAAAAAATATATGATGCTGATACAAAATCGCTAGTACTTCAAGGTATGTTGTTGACAGATGTCCAACCTTATGATATAATGTTTAACATCAGACAATTTTAATCATAGCTTGCTAGTGGCGTCTTTTGTCAAACGGCGGAAACTTATTTGTACACCTAATAGAATATAATAATCCATATACTTACTTTTCTGGATTGTTACAGATTAGTTTGTATCAAATTCGGAGTTGGCAGAGCAATTGCTTTTAGGGCTGTAAGACGTGTTACTTATACACTTCATTATATTGCACCTTGATTTATACAGTGGCCTAAAGAAGATGTTGCTTTCAATGTCATGGAATGTTTCGAAAAGACTTGTGATTTTCCAAATGTTGATTTTCCAAATATCGTCGGTGCCATAGATGAAACACATATTAAAATCCGAGCTCTGCCAATTGATTTAGTTTCTTATATAAACCGAAAAGATTTTCCATCCTTAAATGCCCAATTAGTAGATTCACGTGGTCTCTTTACGCACTGCTATACAGGAGAAATAGGATCAGTTCACGATGCTTGAATTTTTCGAAACTCCCCAGTAGAATGTTTTCTAGAAATGCTTAATGTATATTTTTTTAATAATTCTCATATTATCGAATATGCTGCGTATGCAATTCATCCTCTTGGTCCCGTTTCGAGACAATGGCCATTTGTCAAACCGACAAAAAAATTTTAATTATTGTTTATCGTTGATAAGGAAATTGAACGTGCAATTGGACAATTAAAAATACGTTTTAGGATACTTTTAGATTGTCTACCTTTGACGGATGTCAAAAAAATTCCAGAGTTCATAATAGCGTTACACAATATTTGCATCTTACAAAATGATGTAATGACTGTTGGCGTCCGACATCATGAAGAATTATAGGCACCTGTTTGTAGTGATAATACTGATAATACGGGAAATATTAAAAATAATGAATGCATTGCAAATGAAGCTCAATAACTGATGAATGAACACTAATCGATATAATATAATGATCAATAATGAACATTTTAAAAACATTTTTTTTAAAACCAAAAAAATTATTGAAATATTTTTAATTAATAAACAGATATTAATTACAGTTTAATTTTTAGGTTTATTCATATTCTTACATTGTATTTCAATCTTATAGTAGGTTTATTCGTGTTGCTTGAAATTCTTAAAATTTTTGGCAAACTTAACAAGAGATAAATTTTTAATCAAGAGTTGAAGCGAGAGGAAGCAAAGATTGTGAGTGCAAAAATACTAGCAATGCGAATAGATCTATTGTATTATTATACATTTGTACTTCTTCCACATTTAAAAAATATATTTTCACGTTTCAAAAAAATAAACATTTCTTTTTAAATAAATTGATGAATGAGTTTTATTATTATTTATAAGCGGAATAACATATTATTCATAAATAAAATAATATAAAGTTATTAGGTGTTGGAATTAATTCGTAGCGTTTTACAAGTGATGGGAAGTACTTTCATTAATGTATTTTTTAATGCTCATGTGAAATAAATAACATTCTTTCATTAAAAAACGCTACGAATTAATTCCAACACCTAATACATAACTTTGAAGTTTAACATCTTAAAACTCGTAATTAAGATAAAATAAATTATAAAATATATAAAACAAAAAACTTTCAAGGGTTCAATTAGTAATGCTCAACTTTAAATTTAACTTATATTTTGTTAAGAAATTGTTGTAATGTTGATATTACACTTCCATTTGTTCCTTATGATATTAATGACTTCTGCATTTTCATTTGTTCCTTGTTTTCTTTCTTGTTTTCTTCGCGCCTCTTTTCTTTATTTGCTTCCCGTTTTTTAATATCTTTTTTTCTTTCTTCTTTTTTTGTCATAATATTGGCTAAGAACTCTTCCATAATGTTTTCAATGCGTCTTCTCTTTTTTGGAGGCTCTGTAATGAATAATACGAAAACAATTATTATGTTGATACATAAGAACCGAATTAAATTCCTTTCATCTTGCACATTTTGTACTTAAGTTACAAATGTATACTATAACTACATTCACGGCCCGATTTATGTCAAAGTTATAACATCAGATGTTATAACTTCAATATAAGTTGAGCGTTTAAATGTAGTATACCTATAAAACAAACTCGTTTTTAAATCATTTCATAGCCATAATGACAGCATATCTAGCGAAAATAAAAATCGAAGCATAAGTGGAATGTAAAAGGAAAGTAACAAAGCATAAACAAAACTAGGTAACAAAAATTAGAACAAAATGTAAGAGGCGTTTAAGTTTTTTTCTATTTCGTTGTTCCAATTTTTACTTCCTAGAAGCTTTGTTAACGTTTTTGTTATTCTCGCTTTACATTCGACTTACGCTTTTTAATTTCGTTAGGGATTTTATAAAATTACATAAGATCACAACTATATATTATTTAGAATTGTTGTAATCCATTAATATATAAATACAAAAACTTACCTTTCGATTGAAGGGATGAAATAGTTGATAATAATGATCCTTCCTCATTTGGGTCTGATAGACCTTCATTTGTAGCAATTGCAGGAGGTTTGATGGACGCTTTGTCGCCAAATAATGAATCCATGACCTAATACATAATTAAATATTGTAATATATAAATATATCTTATTATCTATTAATCTATAATCACTATCGGAGAGGGTTCTCCGATAGTACACATCGCTAATTGAATTTAAAATAAAATATTTTCATTGATATAGTGAAAAATTATTAAGCACTGACTAATGTAAGTGAATTTATGCTCTCAATATGTGCGCTAACAGGATTCTCTCTCTTGTTGCATAACTGAATATCGCAACATTTATATACATATATATGTGTGTTCATGTATACGTGTGTGTATGTGTATGATAAAACATACCGAAAAAATGCCCATATTTTTATGATTGCCACTTTTCTTATTCAAATCAATAATATTTTTGTATATCCGCTTCAAGTCGGATATTTTGGATACACATTGAAGTGCTTACGTTATAAGCTGAGTTAATTTCCTTTATTTGAGCTGCAATTTCAGCCCAAATTTTGTTGCTGTGCTTAAAACCATTTGAAAATTCTTCCTCTCTTTCTCTATATAATTCGACAATAATAATACTATTTGTCCGGCCATACAAATGTTTTTGATTGATCTGAAAATTAAGCAAACACAAATTTTGGAGATCAATAAATATTAGTTTTTGTATATTCTTAAACTTTTATATAAAATTAAAGAATTTAAACGTATGAATATTTATACAAAAATTAAGTGTGCATCTTACCAGCATTGTTTGGATCAACAGCATTTTCATCATGTATTAAATCAATAGGTTTTTTATATTGTAATAGGTTTTTTTACTGGCTCGTTATTACTGTTTTTATTTTGTTCCTTTGCAATAAGATTTAGCAAAAACGTAGAGTCTATAAAAAATACGACACAAAATTAATATAAAGTCTAACATATACATTAAATAAATCAAGATAAAATAATTAGCATTAATTTTACCTTGGCTTGCTTTCGTCAATATCCTCTTCATTTAAAAATAAAGTTAATATTTCATTTTTATTCTCTAACGCGATCGGGAATTCATGTAATTGCTGTAATCACTGTTCCATTGCAAATCGCAAATATTCGTCCGTTCACTGTTATGTTGTCCGTTACTGGTCCGTTACTCGTTCCGAATTACAAATCATGCGCATAGACCGCATGAATGCATCAGACACATCAACTGCCTCAAATCGAAATAGAAACAGTCAATGCGCTAAGAGGAGTGTTAAGAATACAATATGGATGGTACAACCTAGGGAATTCTCACTACCAAAGCACTTCTATTGTGCATTAGTTAAATCGGAATGACTTTCTACGCGCTTCATGCGTAACTCGGAATGCACCCATATATTATACGCAACATATATTATAGATTTGCAGTATTGTAGTGAATATCGGAACACACAATATAAATAGTTAAATGTAGAATTATTAATGTTACTTTCAAGTATAATACTATAATAATATGGATAATTGTGCAGTATAGGGGAGCACTTTTCGATGACCTTGACCTTGACATATGTGGTTAAGGTCATGTCCCGGAGTGACCTTCAAAAGATTTTAGCCCGCAGTCGTCCTTCATCAAAAAGTTATTATACAATCAAAGTTGCTAATTATTGTATAAGGAGCGCACAACTTTCATGCAAAGCGACACTCTCACCTCCTCTCACCTCTGCTTGAGGGGCGTACGACTTTCATAATTGTGTTGTTGCACAACATGAAAGTTGAAATGTGCAAATCCACGTTGAAAGTCAAAATGTAGAATAGTATTTAATGTAATATATTATATTATATGTATAGCAGAAATAATACGTTATTTAAAAAATTTTTTTTGTTTAACAACTTTTTAACGAAAGACGACCGTGGATTAAAATCTTTTAAAAGTCACTTGGGGGTTATAACTTGACTACATATGTCAAGGTCATCGGAAAGTGCCCCTATACTGCATAATTATATACCATAATATGTATATAAGACGCACTGTAAACAGACAGTGAGTTATATTGCATTTTTACATTTCATATTACATATTATATGCCGTTTTGTAATGATAAAAAGTAGTAGTAAGTAGTTAATAAATTAATACGCCGCCATAATCAAGCTTGATACACGTTAAGTGTAAATAATATGTGGCATCTGAATCAAGCACTGTGATTTTCTATATAGTGTGACAATTTATACAAAAACTTTATTAACGTTAAAAGCTATCATTACAAACAACCACATTAATACGAGGTCTATAATAGTCATAAAAAAATGATATCGCCAATCATAATCAAATATGAGAAGAATAATCGACTATAACTGATCAATTTTCTATGACTTAAGATTCTACAACCGCTACGACTTTTTATTGTAGATCATATATAATGTTATTAAGGGAAATGTCATCTCAGTATATATATTTTTTATTTTAGAAACAAAAAAGTTAACAAGTACAATTAAATATTTTATTACTAAATATTAGATAGAAAGTAGAAAAATTATTCTTTGCAGTGATTACAACATTTCGATGATTACTGCAAATACAGTTAATATTGTGCATTTTATCTTATACTTCTTATCTTCTTTTCTCGAATAAATCCAGCATTTATTTTGCCTTAGTGTCGATGTAGACAACTTTGGAATAATGTTTTCAATAGGATGAAATTCATGATAGTCTTTAAGAATTAATAGTATTATAATATAATTATTTTGCAGATTATAGCATCAAAAAAAAATTGATGAAATTTATACTGATTCAAGTGATACTGAGTCTTCGAATGCATCCCATGATAATGAAAACCATAAAGAAAATGTAAATATAAATATGCTTGTAAATATAAATGCATTACCAAGCACTATTTATGATATTAATTTCTAGATGATTAATGCTTCTACAATATTAATACAAAAGCTCATATCAAGGAAGATTCTAATAATTTCGACAATATTAATAGATTTACCGAAGCGGAATTAAAAAAGAAGTTGCATCAAGATACTATAAATTAATCGAAAAATCAAAAGCTTTATCAAAACAATTCAAATGCTTTATCTATCAATGCAGTAAAGGATTCTCAGGTATCTAAAAGTAAAGAAACTTTGAATGATAAAAAAAGGTAACACAAATAATGAAAACGATGAGAGCAATATTATACGTGATTCATATCTCATCGATAAAGAAGATATTGCAAAAGATAATGAGAACAAACATACCAAACATAACATAATATCCTTTCCAAAGCCAAATCTCCTCCACCAAACATCACTAGACAAGAACGGTTGGCCCTCCAAGACTTGAACAGGGACACAGACATCATCGTGCTTTCAACCGACAAAGGTAACACGACAGTAGTCATGAAACACATCAAACTATAAGAAAGAGATGAAAAACTTTCTGTCGGACAAAGCATACAAAAACAAACTTGACAAAGATCCAACTAATACAATCGTACAGAACACCTAGTGGAGAAAAGCAATATTCCCAATAAAACCAAATCAACATTAAAACCTACAAATCTTCTCCTACCAACTATACTACCAAAAATACACAAACCAAATATCCCCCTCAGACTGATTATCAGCGTCATACACTCCCCGACATATCCCGCTTCTTAGCATAAACATTACAATCCCTCACTGAAAAATCTGAATCACACATAACCAGCTCAACAGACTTCATACAAAAGATCCAAAAAATCTGACTATGACCCACAGACCTGCTTGTAAGTTTCGACGTAGAATCCCTTTTTACACAAGCCAATAAAAGACACATTAAACATAATAAAGTGTCACGTGAAGTTCCCTCCGACCTCATCCCGCTAATAGAGCACTGTTTAACAACTACTTACTTCTCCTATAACAATCAATTTTATGAACAAACTTCAGGAGCGGCAATGGGCTCTCCTATTTCTTCTGTTTCGCCTATCTTCATGGAGCATTTTGAGAAAGAGACCTTCAGAAAAACCAGAAGTTTGGTTCCGTTATGTAGACAACACATCGTGATATGGAAAGCCGAAAATTCCTTCGTAAATTCCTCCGTAAATTCCTCATTTTCCTCAACAATCAACATCTAAATATCCGCTTCATTATAGATACAGAGGAAAACTCCTCTTCCTGTTCTTGTTTCTAAGAAAGCTGATGGTACCTTAGGCCATCAAGTGTACAGAAAACCAACACACACAGATAAATATCTACATGCCAAGTCGCACCACCACTCAACACAAAAACAGTCTGCAATCAATTCATTTATACATAGAGCTTTCACCATCTCTGACAAAGAACATCTACAGACAGAACTATATGTGCGCGCGCGTGCGCATACGCATATTTTTTCAGATGATACATCTATGAGATAGAATTTATTGCAGAAATAGAATTTATGATTATGTAATAGAAAGCTCACATAGACTTACTCACGTTGCTCGAAAATTATTAGGAGCTTTTAAAAAAGAAGTTTTGCTGAATTGTATTGTACGTTTAGTGGGCAATCATCACGTCACAACAAGGAAATATCATGAAATATCAGATGTATTCTGCTTATATTATGTTGCAAAAAATGCTGTGAAAAATAGGTTAGTACATAATTTAATGATGGTTATATTTTTTATTAAATAACTATGTTAAGTGCAATTATTAAATCATTTCAATTACAGATTTTTTGAGAGAAATTGGTAAACGAAAAGAGTGGCAAAAGTAATCCAGAGAAAGGGTAAAGCGAGCATTGTCCCAAAGACTGGGCGAATCAAAACGGAGATAAAAGGAATATAAATATATAAAAACGGGATAAAGTTCCATTGTAATAAATGTGATGTGCTATAATAAATATATCCCCAGTAAGAAATGATAATAGAATCAAATCGATGTCAATTCGAAATCATCAAATCAACTTCGATTCGATATCGATTGTCATTTCTCACTGGGTCCATATTCAAGGATATAAAGATTGTACATTTATTGCAGCAAATATAATGACAAAAATTTTTGAATATTACCGACCAATTTTCATACTATGTTCTTTAAATAATTACAATATAGATGGAAATATTAAGAAAACAAATTAAAAAAACTTTTTTTAATTAAAATTAAACAAAAAAAACATTTTTTTAAATTAGAATTAAAAATATAATTTTAAAAATTTTAAATAAAAACATTTTAAAAGCAAAAAAGTTTTTAAATTGAAAGCTCAAATAAAAAAAAAATTAAAATTATAAAAAAAGGAATTTAAGAAAATTTAAAGAAGAAATGTAAAAAAAGCTTAAAAATCTGTTTTTTTTTATATACTCTCGACTGCCAGTGCTCTTGATTACTCTGCTGCCAGAAGTCAATTACAATACAGACGAAAATCTTAAAAAATGTTTTTGAAATTAAAATCAAACAAAAATAAATTTAAAAATTAAAATTGAAAAGAAATTTTAAAAAATTTAAAAAATTTTTTAATTAAAAATATATATAATTAAAAATAAAATAAAGAAATATAATTTTAAAAACTCAGAAACAAAAATTAATAAAGACAAGTAACTTAAAAAGTGAAAAATTTTTTTAAATGAAGATTAAAAAAATCAAACTCTTTAAAACATAAAATGTTTTTGCATAAGACATAGAAATTCATATATAAACACATACACGCATGTTGCTTTTAAAGTATGAAATAAAACAAGAAAGAACAAAAATTAAAAATTAAATATTAAATAAAAACATTTTAAAGGCAAAAAAGTTTTTTAAATTGATAACTTACAAAAAATATTTTTCTATTTATGCTAATTTAAAATTATATTAATTTAAAATTATAAAAAAGCAGTCGAGAAACGCCATATCAAATGTATTATTTTTCAAACATTTTTTGTTATAAAATTTTCTGTATTTAATATAGCCAAGTGTAAAACTACAATAGTCAAATATATTGAATACAGAAAATTTTATATGACGTCTCCCGACTGCTTTGTTATAATTTTAAAATAATATATAATAGTATAAATAGAAAAGTAATTTTTTTAAGCTTTCAATTTAAAAAACTCTTTAAAATTTTTTTTTATTTAATATTTAATTTTTATTTTTGCTTGTTTTATTTCATACTTTTAAAAGCAACACGTGTGTATGAGTATGTATGTGAATTTCTATGTCTCATGCAAAACATTTTATGTTTTAAATATAATAGTATATTGTAATTAATAATATATTGTAATTAATAGTATATTGTAATTAACTTCTGGCAGCAGTCGGGAGTATATTTTAGAAAAGAAAACAGATTTTTAAACTTTTTTTAAGTTTTTCTTTAAATTTTTAAAAATTCCTTTATTTTAATTTTAATTTTTTTTTTTTTTTTTTTATTTTGAAATCAACTTATGATCAGAGAAAAACCTGAGAGGACATAACAGCTCAAAATCTATAATTGCAAAATATTACCGCGCACTCCCGCCTTCTGAAAAAGTGCATATTAATTACAGTATAAAGTACATATTAACAACAGTATCCACATTTTTTGCAGTGCTCCTGATGGAAATAAATCATTGAAATCGTTGAAATCATTATTAATTTAATAGATTTTAGTTATTTTAGCGATTTTAACTATCTATTTCCATCCAGGAGCACCTCAAAAAGATCGTTGTATAGTTAACATCCATTTCTTCAGAGGACGGTAGTGCGTAGCCATCAAGTCCTCTCTCAGGTATCTCTCTGCTTATGTGCTAACCATAACTGAGAATTACTGAAGTTCCCTACTGACAATACATCTCATTGGTTAATTGATTTAGTTCCTAGATTCAGCCGATATCCAATCAAAGAACGTACATACAACGAGAACTTATTTCTAACCAATACAAAACTCATATGAACGAAAATATTTTTATTTATTAACAATATAATTATTGATAATTATATACTGTAACCAAGCTTGGTCAATAAGAAATCTATAGCTAAAAATTGATAAGAATATATATTGTAATTATGGAGATATGCGCTTACAATTGATCCGCCTCGATGAAACGCATACTCCCTGCGTTTTTCACCAACCTTCAGATAGCAGCAGTCGGTCATAAAAATAATATTTTGAAACAATTTTATTTTTTAAAATGAACGTTAAGTATTTTTGTAAAAATTATTTTGTTTTATATTATTTTTGTTATGTAGTTTTTACATTTTTAAATTTTTTATTCATAAAAAATAAAATATTACATAAAAACGTTCAAATCTATTAAAAACACAATTATGTTACCTTTATATGTATTTAATATTAATTACATTTATGACAAAACATGCAATTTATTTTATATCATATAATAATTTACACTTCTTATTCTGTTATCATAAAAATTCGTACTTTATATGTAATTGATTTATATAATGTAATAAATATATAATGTAATAAAAATTCATATCTATTCTTAATCCCACACATAAGTAATAAGATGTTAACAGCAAAAGAAGTATAAGTTAATTTTTTATCATTTACGCTGGCATCGCAAAACAATAAAGTTGCTAAACTGTATCTATCTGTTTGTGAGGTCACCTCTTTGTAAAATTAATTAACTTACATCATTTTTGCCTTCAACAATTCAAATACATCACATTAAATAGAAAAACTTATATGTTCGGAAAATTTTGAAAAGGAAAATTTGTAAAGATTAAATCAGAGTCATAAACTGCAACAGAGAAGAAATCTTAAAAAATTTTCCAAACCCATATATGTATATATTACAATGTATGGTAATGCATGATAACTCATACAGCATAGAAGATTGAATGTTACAAAATTGCAGGTTGCAATGTAACATTGCAGAGATATTACAGAAATGTATATTAATATGTCTGCAAAATGTCAATAATATGCTTGTAATATTCCATAAACATTAATCCAAAACTATAATTCTTTAATTGTTACAATAATAATAATATAAAAATATAAGTTTTTACAATATTTATGTAGTACAATTTTTTAGTTTAACAGTAATTTTTATGATATAATAATTGGTATAATTCATTTTATATTTAAATAAAAAATTTATTGATTTATTATTTAACGGCCATTTCATTAGCTAAGTTTTATATTTATTTTATTTATTTTAATATGAAATTAAAAGGTTGTATAATATCGAGTTTGGATATCAAATCCATCATCGGATAAGACGATAAGCAATTAAGCTGCTGAAAACGATTTATCGAAATATTAATTATGTGATCGATGATGTATTTATGCCTAATGTAAACGCAAGAATAAACCAGTGCCTAAACTTTATTGACAAATTTCATACCGTCATTTTCTAATCGATTTTAATTGATTCGGAGTGGTTTTAAATTAAAAAGAATCACTGCGATTAACTTAATCCATAATTAATTTATCAAGTAACTGTATTATTAATGTGTAACTGTATGTTAATGTGGATAATATTTGTAGTTTGTTCGGAATACATACATAAGTAAACGAGAATGGATTAAAATGGATTGAAATTTTTTTCTATCCGAATGCGTATTTTAAATAGCGATTTTTTTTGGATTCAATTGGATTCAATTAGATTCAATTGGATGCAATTGGATTGAAAAACTGTATTTCTTATTCAAAATTTTGAATTGAATAGTATTCGCAATTATGTTTGTGTGCACAGAAAAAGCTAATATTATTTTTAGATTAAAAGACCTAGAGATATGCTCCATAAATTAATTAATGTAATTCCTATAAATGAATAAAAATGCATTCAGAATTGAAAAGCATTCATTTTAATATTCGTGAATCAATATTTCTGAAAATCTGAATCCATTTCAATTCATTTGAATCCATTCTCGTTTGCTGGGTTTGCTTTAATTATCCTTGCAAATAAATGTATCCTTCAGAATTAATACTGGAATATTTATTGGAATATTTTATGGTTTTATCATAAAAAATTGCTTTTGGAAGCACATATTACTAGAAATGAAATTTGTAGAAAAATTAAACTGATACATGTACAGAAAATAATTTTTATTTTAGAATTTCCGTAAAAAATTTATCCAAATACATTACATTGCAATATTGCTGGAACGGTTTGTTGCAATATAACAAAAAGCAGACATCTTAACATTGTTGGAATTTAGCAATAATGATTCAGCAACATTTCGCAACCACCATGCAATATTGTAATGTTTTAATGAAATTATTCTGCAATGTTTCTACAATTTTTCTTTTGCTGTATGGGATTGTATTATATATTCCCATTATATTAGGTCATTTAAAAAGTATCCGCGGTTTTTTGTTCAATTTTTGAATGAAAAAACCGCGGATACTTTTTAAATGACCCAATATATATATAAAATTACAATATTGTAATGCAATATTTTTAAGACCGATATTTTACCGTTGCTGCAGTGTTACAAACGTTGCAGCAACACTTTGCAACGTTTCTGCAATATTGCAATCTTGCAAAGAAAGATTTCTGTAATATTGTATTATTGCAATCTTTCGATGCTATATGAATAGTTTCATTTCGTGAGCAAACGGATTTATTTTCAGAATTTTGAATGTATGTCGCAACCTGATTTATCTTATGAATCTTCACTAGCCGTGTCGAGCAAAAATATTTCTGCTGCGTACCGTTACATTGGATAAAAGGAAACCATGACAAAGTTTATACAGCTACTATAACAGCAAAACAATTGAAATTTTAATTGAATTTCTAATACTGTACGTGAAGGATAAAGTTAAAGAAAGAGCAATTTGTTCGTTTATTGTATTTTAATAATTCAGGACGAATGCAGTAACTTCTTTCATATGTTTAAATAAATATGCGAAGTTAAATCTGAATTGAATACAATTACATCAATTTTAATATTTGCTACAATTTATTTATCGTAAAAAGAAAGAAAGAATCGTATTGGAAACGAAGTAATAAGAACGGAATTCACAAACACACACAGTGCGGAATCGCGGTTCGTCGATCGACCGATTCAATCGTTAAATAACATATGCTCGTTGATTATCCATGATTATTATAGGAAAGGTCCTTCCGTCTTCGTGAACTAGAAATCCTGATACACTTAATGAACACAATACATATGCCTTTTGATTTTTTTCAAATGTTGTTACAATATATAAAGAATCAAAAGATACGTGTTTACATCGGAAGCAACGAGATAAAAGATAATTAATAAACGACAAGAAGAATAATATCTTAAACTAGCAATTATAAATTCATAAACAAAAATATAAATTCATAAACAAAAATATAAATTCACAAAAGAAATATGATTGGTATAAAGAACCGCCTTGACCAAATATGGTTTTTTTTGCTTATGCGTGAAAATAATATCTGTCTGTATAATTAAATATTTAACATAGCTTTAAAAAAAGCTGCTGTTTTCAAATTGCAGAAAGAAAACTAAAATTATTTTCTTTTCGGAAAAAATAAATATGGCGTCGCAGATCTTACAAACACACACAAATTTTCTATCTTTATTGAGAAAATCAGTGAAAAAATTGGAAAAAAACGTTTTTTCCGAAATTTTAAAACAATAATCTTTAAAATATTCGAATTAAAACTATTTAATCTTTAAAATTATGAATCAGACTTAACTTTAGATTTATTATTCCTTTCTATTATTCTTTCTTTGTGTGTGTATTTATTAAAATCATAAATAAATTTTTATTACTCAGAGCTGTCCAGAACCGAGTTTGACTTGAAATTGAAATATGTTCATGCCTCTTACCGTTCCTACTTCTTATTTCATTGCTAATTTATTATTGCGTGCGACACTAGGTCTCAGGGACACAACATTCCGAACAAAATAGTCGGAAATCGTTAAAGTTTTTTACTTGCGTCATTCATTTTTTTTTTTTAAATTTTGTTACTAATATTACAAGATATTATTATTCATAATATATTTAACTATAAAAATACATGAATTTTATATATACATATATAATATTAGTAATAGCTTTTAAACATAATGAATAACACAGGTCAAAAACTTTTAACTTTTTTATATTAGAGTTCTGTCCTTGAGAGCGTCGTGCGTTACAATAAAACAACAATGAAGTAGATACGTTAATAAGCACGAATACCGACACGTTTCAGTTTTAAGTCAAAAGTATCGATTCTGAACAGTTCTGTATTAGAGTATCATTAATTGCAATTTGCGAGAATCTTTTGAATGAAATCCTTAAAAATGTCACGCATATAATTATGATTTATCTGAATAATGTGCACTTGGGTAATTATTCACTTTAGAGTCATTAGCTCCGATGATCTTGACCTTGACGTATGTTGTCAAAATCTCGACTCTGAATGACTTCCAACAGGTTTTAGTCACCACTTATTCGTTAAAATGTTATTAATATTAAATATTAAAAATTGTAAAAAAATAACATTAAAAATAAAAAAATATAATTTGAAATATTTTAAAATACAATAAAGAAATATAATTTAAAAAATTCAGAAATAAAAGCTAATAAAGACAAATAATAACTTAAAAAATTAAAAATTTTTTTAATTGAAGACTAAAAATGAAACATAAACTCTTTGCTACATAAAAATGTTTCTGCATACAAATATAAAAATTCACACATACACACGATGCTTTTAAAAGTATGAAATAAAGCAAAGAAAATAAAAATTAAAACTTAGATATTAAATAAAAACATTTCAAAGGCAAAAAATTTTTTCAGTTAAAACTTAAAAAGATTCAAATAATATTAATCATAAAGAATTCATATAATTAACACATTAATAAATATTAATTATAAAACTAAAATTAAAAAGAAATAATAAATCTAGAAAAATTAAAATTAATAATATATCATTACTACTATTATCTTCAATAAATCAGCTCTTTAAATAAAACAGACAGATTTCTCAGAAATCGATAGATTAAATATTCTTAATAAATGCTAAATAGAAATGGAAGGGCCTACGAGCTGAGGAGGTTGTTTGCGCTAATTGTATATATTTCTGAAATAGACAAATAATAAATATCAAATGTTTTGACTCCTATTGATTCATTATCAATGTTAGTATAATCGTTATGATTTTAAAATTTTTCCTGAAATTTAAAATTATTCCTAAATCACATTAATATCTGTAATCATCTCTAAACGCAATTCTTACGCATAATATTAAATTATTGCTCGAAGTAGTACATAAGGAAATGGTTGGTCGACGGTAGTCATTGAGTCCTGATGTCTTGACAAATTGTCAATGGTAATTTTATAAAACAGTAGGTAACCAGTGCTTAAAATCCTAATAATAATCGAATCTTTTAATTCCATATATTAATAAATGAAATTAAATAATTGTAAATTAATGAAAATTCAATTTAAATATCTGATTGCTATACAAAAATAAGTGTGCGTGTAATAAATTCACAATCTTGAAACCGAGAACTCAGAGCAACTCTCGGATTTTGTGTGTGTTGCGAAATAAACGTTAAAGTTATGCGAAAATTAAAGCGAAGAATATGTATTGTGGAAAAGAAACTTTAGGAACAGAGATAGGATCATTAAGAAGGAAATAGCAATTGGAGAATAGAAGACATGTATCCGACAATGCCTCTGTGTCACTTTGTTTGTTTAAACCCTGTGACTGTCTTTTTATATATGTCATCTCAGAAATTAAACATTTGTTGTAAGAAGGTTCTCTATCTAATATTTTAACTTCATTCCAATTAAATATACGTCATGCTTATCATAATTTATGCTTATGATTAATACGATGGCGATGATTTGATACTACTGACAGAGATCCTGTTCTTTTATTAATGTCTGAGAGATGTTCATTGACTCTGGTCGTTTAGTTTGCTCAACATATGCATTGCAATCCAAGCATGAAATTTTATAAACTACTTCCTGATGTGAAATAAGTCTTTAAGTCTTTACCTCTTTTGATGAATCTTCTTATTGTATTTGGAATAATAAAGACTGTTTTTTTATTAATATTGTTAGCGATTGGAATAAAATTTTCTGAGATGGTATTTAAATATGGCATTTTGTAAAAAAATCCATTATTGACATTGTCATTAGTGGACTATTGATTTTCATCTTTATTGTTGAATTTATGATGATAATATTTGAGTCTAACTTGTATCGTAAAAATAAAAGAAAGTGGATAGCGATTGTTCAACGAAATACTAATAGTTTCTTCGATATTTTTTTGGCGGAAACAAGGATGGAAATAAAACTCTATTTACCATGCTTATAATGATTCCTTTTTTGTGACAGATAGGATGTTGAGAATGAAAATTTAAAAATCTCCTTGAATAAATAGATTTATGAAATCGATCAAAAATGATTTTCTGATTCTGGATGATGAGTGTTACACCTAAAAATGTTGTCTATTTTATAAATATATACAATTAACACAAACAATCTGTTCGGCTCGTAGCTCCTTCCATTTCTATTTAATATTTATTAAATTTATTTTAAACTTTTTAATTTATTGTTTTTTATTTAAATATTTTTCTATTTATGCTATATTAATCTCAAATTATAAAAAGCAGTCGGATGACGCCATATCAAATATTTATTTTTCAATTACATTTTTTTGTTATAAAATTTTTGGTATTTAATATATTTGAGTTGTAGTCTTATATATGTCTTATTTTGTGTACCCATTTTGATTTTAATTTACATTTTCGCCTTTCTGTATACTATATAAACGACATTCGTGTTCTGACATATTGATCTTCATATTTATCTGGAGACTTAATTAATTACCTTCAGGGTTATGTTAGATTTCACTCGAATGCTACCCAGATATCACTCCATTCTTATTATTTACCTTGTTAAACAAGGATGACATAACACTCGGAGAACACCCACATGGAAATCCGAACACGTCTCAGCATGTTGATTAATCATGCGCTTGTAGGAGATAGTTTTCTCCATTAAACCAACTTAACGGGATTAGTTTTTATGGCAACTTTAATTCTCTCTCTCTCTCTCTCTCTCTCTCTCTCTCTCTCTCTCTCTCTCTCTCTCTCTCTCTCTCTCTCTGTCAAAATTATTACTTTTTGAAAAAAATTAATGTATTAAATGAAAAATTAAAACTCAGATGTTACAATCTGAACTAATCAAGTTAAGTTTTAAATAAAAGTTCAAATTAAAAAATAAAACATAAATGGTACTGTTTCTTGTTATTTATATAAACTGCTATTTTAAAAAAAGCGCTAGGCGTGCGTGCTTTTCGTGAAAAATCATTTTGATTTCACTAACCAATTAATTGGTCGTGAAACTGATTAATTGTGTTTGCTGTTTAATAAAATTGATCATTTATGGTTGAAAGTTAATCACCGATTCGGCTTAATCGAGTTGAAACCGGCTCTTTGTATATAATACTAAGTATCCAACCCAATTAATAGTAATTTTAATTTTTCTTTGAAGATATTCTTATTGAAAGTCTTTCTATTCCAATCAAAGTAATGGCAACTTTAATTCTCTATCAAAAATTATTACTCTTCGAAAAAATTAATGTATCAAATGAAAAATTAAAATTAATTAGATGCTACAATCTTACCTAATCAAATTAAATTCTATCAAAATTAAAAAGTAAAATATAAATGATACTATTTCTTGTTATTTACTTATCTCTAATGATATGTATCGTTCGTATAAAAGATTTGATATCAACAAAAGTGGCGCCAAGTGAAATTCCTCAAAATTTTATATATTATTCGTAAAAAAGATTTGATATCAACAATTAGCGCAAATTACATTCTATGTAATTCGGATACCAAATTAAATAAATAATATTAACTTTAATGACATATCATCCTTTAAAAGATTTGATATCAAGAACTAGCGTTAAATCCCATTTTTTTATACTATGCCAAATTAAATAAATAATGAATATTAATCTAATGATACATATTATTTGTATAAAAGAATTGATATCAACAACTGATGTGCTAAGTTAAATTCTACTATCAAAATAAAAAGTAAAAAAACCCAAGTGATACTATCTTTATTATTATTTACTTAATCCAAATGGTACTATTTTTAATTTTTAAGCGTGAAACCTAAATATACGTATATCTTATTGAAGGATCTTCCTATTTCAATCCAAATGGTTTAAATTCCTCTTAAATGAAATTATTATATTACAATTCATTCAAAGACATTTGCTCTTCCAACTAAAGTAGTTGTTATTTAATTCTCCTTCAAAATATTATACAAAACATTATCACAAATTGCGTTACCTTGCTCAATTTTTTTGTTATGACAAAAAATTAAACACCGTATAAAACGAAAAAAATTAATTAAATAGAAAAATTTTTCATGTAAAAATA
Source organism: Acromyrmex echinatior (assembly GCF_024713525.1). Taxonomy (NCBI): domain Eukaryota; kingdom Metazoa; phylum Arthropoda; class Insecta; order Hymenoptera; family Formicidae; genus Acromyrmex; species Acromyrmex echinatior. Next base: position 9,158,995 of record NC_141857.1, read on the forward strand.
CTAAGTATTACATTCTTATTTTTCTAAAGATTACTTTCATATTTTACTAATATGTTATTATATCGAGAGCAGCACCAAGTGTTTTTACATGAAAAATTTTTCTATTTAAATTAAAATTTTTCGTTTTATACGGTTAACTCTTTAATTTTTTGTGAAAACACTTAAATTATAAGTTTCATTGCATAAAAATTTAAAATAGTACTATTTGGATTAAGTAAATAATAATAAAGATAGTATCACTTGGATTTTACTTTTTATTTTGATAGTAGAATGTAACTTGGCCACAGTTGATATCAAATATTTTATACAAATGATACATATCATTACATTAATATTCATTATTTATTTAATTTAGCATTGTATAAATGAGATTTAACTTGGCGCCAATTTTTGATATCAAATCTTTTATAGGAATGATACATATCATTAAATACTCCAGCGACAAAAATTGGAGATTTTCACATCTGCTGAGGTATCGAATATTAGTCCAAGAAACTGAAGTATGTCAAAAAAAACGGAGAACTGGCAACCGTGTTTGTAATTTAAAATTCTTTCAATTTCTGTTGTTTCGATAGAGCGAAACAGAGAAAAACAAAAACGGATAGAAGCTCCAATTGTAATCGGTGAGTCTCCGCACGAACACGCCGAGCTGGGCTCGTCTAGCAAAACAGCGAATCTGTCTCTGTCCTTCTCTCTGTGGTCGCTTGTTTCTAGCGACCGAAAATACTTTCTCGGCGATCTCGGCCGCTTAGCGTGTATCATAAGGGGAAAGAGACATTCTAGGTAATACATAATTTTAATTAAATTAAATTATATTAAGCTTTTGCCCTACGATTTAAGTTACGATGGCGCGTGCCATAATTAACAGTCTGGAACATGTTGTTTACATTTAGCCCGATGAACCACGCTCTCACCTATGATACTCATGTTTGGCCCGATTTCTTTACTATGAGTCTCACACGATATTGTAAGCGAAAGAATTAATCATATACTTTTCTCATTAACGTATAATAACAAAAATGATTTCAAAACGTGATAGTTGACGAGATATAGTTTACGATTTTCCGTGTATTTTATGTACCGTGTTCATAGAAGTGATCCGCAAAAACTCAATGTGGTCTGGGGCGTTAGGTGCGAGATCAGAATGTTATCAGTTATGATATGAGGATCCTACGTTCAATCCTGCTTTTTCCGTTTTTTCATAATTTTTTTTTAAATAAATAATTTTTTAAATAATTATTAATAAACATATTACTCCAAATATATTTTTATAAAATTATAGAAATTATATGTGTACTTCAGTGTGCTCGGAATTAATTGCACATTTCGAGCCAATTTCTGAAGTGCTGTCTGTTTTCCCTTACAACCGCTCAACGCTTGACGGCTGAAGCGCTGGATTGCGCGTGAACGTGCATCTCAGGAGCGTCACAGTATAAAAAACATGCTGCGACCATTCCAGCATGAAAATTATCATGAAAATATTTTCCTTCCTACATAATTGTTATTTTCTTAATAATAGTGATTGAATATCATATTAATAAGTAAATACATTTTACTGAATATAATGTACTTTTAAAATATTACTTTATTATTTTTGTAGGAAATAAGATGAATCCAATGATGGAAATGTTCGGTGAGCCAATATTGATGGACGATAATTCAGGAGAGAATCGCAATTCGCACTTCAATGCTTCGTCGTGCCACACACGTGTCTCGCCATCTTACAACTAACTCGCTCTCCTTCTTGTACCTTTTCGCTCTTGCGCAAGCGCGCTGATACTCTAGCGCATGTCGTCATAGTCGGAAACGCGCGAACTAAATAAGAATTTATAAACAAAACATATACTCTTCCTATTCGGCCATTCTGCACAATCGTGCGTCCCACACGACGCCAGCTGTTAACTTAACATTACATTTTACAAAAATAATATTGCCGACTTATAATTAACGTCTTACAAACAAAATTGATTACTTTAACTTAACATTACGTCTTACAAAAATAATATTGGTTACTTTTAATTGATTGTATTCCAAGGTTTAACATATTCAGTGCAAGTAGAAGTACTTACAGGTCCTTCGTGAGATCCGCTTTTAATCACATCGTATGTGTTGTTAGGCTTAACCTTCTCAATTAGATATTTCTAAATATTCCTAAAGATAGTCCTAAATATTTCGCTCGTAATTTTCGGCCTGGACCTAATTGTGTTCGCTTGATCGCTACTAAGTCTCCTACCTGATATTCTGTAGCCTTCTTATGTCTGAGATTATATGTTTTACAATTCTCCGATTGCACTTTCAGAATTTGTTCTTTTGCTCTAGCTCTAATTTCGTTACGCTCTTCCTCAAATTTCGATCGAAATTCTTGTTCTATTACTTCGCATAGTTTCAGATAGGTTCGCGTAGTTTCGTCGCGCATTTTTACGCCAAATAGTAAATCAAAATGCGTCGCATTTATGCTACGATTGAACGTGGAGTTTAATATACGTTGCAATTTATCTATATACTTGTACCATTTAGCAGGTTCTTCGATTGATAACTTGGAAAGTATCGATATGATCGCTCTATTCAAACGTTCCACTTGTCCGTTTGCCCTTAGCAATCCCGTGGTAATTGTCACGTGTTCAATTCCTTCACTCTGACAATACTCCTTGAACTCTTGAGAGGTAAAAGCTGTGCCTCTATCCTGATTTGTTTCGAATTCCCGAATATTTGTTTTTGAACGTCTAACCGACTTGTAACTTCGCGAGCTGTGGTAGATTTAGTCGGATACAACCATACAAATTTAGTAAAATTATCAATAATAGCGAGAATATGATTGTAGTTTTTATTAGTAGTATCTAACGGCCTAAATGATCTGATATGTGTGTAATGGCACATCAGGCTTGGGAATGGGATGTAAATATCCTTCTTGCCTACCTTCTTTGCGATTCGTGAATACACTGCACGCAATGTGTCGTTCTACTTTATTTCTTAAATCGCATATAAAATACTCCTGCCGAATACGCTCTTCGTTTTGCCGTCATATGTCCTTTCTCGTGAATCATTCGAATTACGTCTAATTCTAGCGTTCTGGAAATAACAAGTAAATCCCTACCGTCTTGAAATTTGTATAATAAATCGCCGCTTATGTGATAATTCTTATACGATTTGTCTTTGACAATTTCTTTTATCGCTTGAATCTCTTCATCGTTTGCTTGTTGACTCCTAATTTGTGGGATAATTGGACTTTTCACTATTGTCATAACCGGATATCGACTCAAAGCATCGACGTGTTTCATACGGGTTCGCGGTCTGTGCTCTATGATGTAATCATAGTCCTGTAACACTAAAGCCCGTCTCGCAATACGTGTACTTAACTTTTTTTTGCTCATGGTTCGCTGAAAAGCCGCACAATCAGTGATTATTTTGAATTAAATTCCTAACAGATACACTCGGAATTTTCTAAGTGCCTCTACTATCGCAAGCGCCTCCAATTCGTAACTTGTGCAATTCAATTCCTCTTTTTTAGTCTTTTTGCTCATAAAATATACTGGGTGTAATGAGTTGTCTTCGTCTGAACGCTGTAGGAGTACAGCTCCGTAACCGTCTATACTTGCGTCCGTATGTACTTCCGTTTCGTGTCGCGAATGATATATTTTCAGTACTGGATTCTGAGTTAAAATCGTCTTCAGTTGTATGAGCGCGTTTCGAGCCTTATCGTTAAAATTATACGATTGATCTTTCCGCAACATGTCGCTCAACGGTTTCGCGATTGTAGAATACGAAGATATAAACTTTCTGAAGTAACCCGTTAATCCAAGAAAGCTTTGAATATCTTTTACTTCTTTCGGCTCTGGATAATCTATCACGGCTTTGACTTTCTCTTGGGAAGGATAAATTTTGCCCCTTCTACTGACCTAGAAACTCGATGGTTTTTTTCACGAATTGACACTTCTTAAAATTAATTTGTTAACCGTAGTCGCTAGCTGTTTTTAATACGATTCGCAATCGTTCTAACGCTTCTTGTTCGTTTGCTGCCGGCACGATCAAGTCATCCACATAAAGCAACATTATATTTTGTCTAATCAAATCCCAGAAAGCAGCATTAATGTATCTTTGGAAAACCCTCGGCGAATTACATAATCCAAAAGGGACTTTCAAGAATTGATATTGATCGTTTGACAAACGCCGTATATTTTCGACTCTTTTTCTACGGATACATGAAAAAATCCATTTTTCAGATCTAACATATTAAACACACAAGCATCTTCTAATTTATCTAGTAGATCTTCGATTAGTGGTAAGGGATGACCGTCCTTTTCTATGACTCGATTTAATTTCCTATAATCAATACATACACGCAGTGATCCGTCCTTCTTTCTTACAACGACTACTGGATTCGCGTATTCCGACATACACTTCTCAATGACCCCGTCGTTTAGCCATTCCGCTATTTAATTTTCGACTATTTTGCGCTCAGGTACCGGTAATCGTCGTGGTTTTTGAAAAATAGGCCTTTCATCTTTTAGTACAATACACATGCTCACGTCCGTTGTCTTACACTTATTTACTTGATACGTTTCAACAATCGTCTCTACTTCTTCGCGTACTTTCGGGTCCGTCACGTCACCAATATTTAACGGTTGCTTTTCGATCACGTTGATTTGTGTCAGCAATTGAGCAGGTGTTACCCTTCGTATAGTTATTCCATTGTTATTAATGGTCATTTCAGTCATCGCTAGAAAATCGCTACCAATTATGACGCTTGAATTTGTAGCTTCATTTGGCACAACGTATACTATACACGAATATTCATCAGCATCTACTTCTATAATTATATTTACGCGACCCAATGAATGCACTTTGTTTTTTCCAAAACCGGTTAAACAGATATTATTTCCCCGTAGCTTATCTAATTTCATTTTATCATAAACATCTTTGCGCATTACCGTGACTTGACTGCCGGTATCAATTAACGCCGTACACCGTTTATCGTGATTTGTTTGAACATTCTATCGCTCGATGAATCAATAACCGTATTAATTATCGTCGTCTTTTTATCCGCTATCGCTTCACTATCGTCTGACGTGTTACACAGATTTGCAGTATGCCCGTATTTTTGACACTTAAAACATTTTTTACCTAATTCTTTCTTCTTACAATCTTTAGCTTTGTGTCCTTTATCGCCACAATTGTAGCACCGCACGTCTATGTCTATGCACGTCTCTTGTTCCTTTTCGCCATTTTTTGATGTTGTTAATTTCCTCTGTCTTTTTCGGCATGTTGTTTTTCTCTCTCGTTCTCATCCTCTCAGTATTCTTCTTCCGAATTGCTTCGTATACTTTAAACTTCTCCTTGAATTCTGTCAATTTTTTAGCTCCGTACAATATGATCTTGCCCTGTGCGTCTTCCGGGATTCCGTCAATCACGTATTTTATGAGTGCTTCTGCTTCTATTTTGCCTCTGGCAACTATTTCTTTCATCACATAAAAATATTCCTGCAAGGTTTCGTCCCTCTTCAGTCTTCTTCTGACTAGCATATCGTGTGCATTTGAGCATTGTTTATTTTATCTATAAATTCGTCTCGTAGAATTTCTTTTAATTTCTTCCACGACTTGATAATGCCTTCACTATCGATAAGCATTTTAGCAGGTCCGGCTAGTGATTTCTTTGCGAACACTAACTTCTGTAATTCCGACCATCCGAACAGATTAGCCGCATCTTCAAATTCAGATATCCATCTTTCAACCGGATATGTATCTTTTCCAGTGAAAGTTTTAATTGAATCTTGCACATCTCGATATGTCATTGAGAATTTCATATTCACTTGACTGCCTCTGGTTCTCTTCGAGGTTATTTTCACTCTCTTTGTTTCTTTTTTCCTCTCTTTCGTCGTCTTGCTCGTCGACTGTTCCCTCGTCACTCGCATCTTCATCTAATTTATCGTCTTGTTCACTATCTTTAGGCGTGAGAGAATCTAAATCCATTAAACCATATAATATACATGTTATTATCTCTTCTCTGTTTCCGCCGTACTCTAAACCAAGAATATTACAGCAGGATATCAGATCGTCGATCAAAAGTTTTCGCGCCGCTTCTATTTTGTTCATGTATTCCGTTGTGTCTTTCTTGAACGTGAAACCCTCAAAGTCTCTGTCTATTTTTTCGATCACCTTCCTTTTCGAAAATAAATTTGTGTAAAGCTGTCACAGCAACGGTTGACGCCGTACGTATCTTCTGCTTGATTGGTTCAATTTGCGCGAGATTATTCATCTTGTCTCTGCGCACTTTACGCAATGTGACAAATGTTTACCGTCGCGCGCTCACTGTTGTTGCACCGTCTTGTTCGCGTACACTCAAAACTACCAACTCACGTTCATTTACGTCGTGCAGTCCTGCCACTACACTTTTGATGTCGTTACCGGCGCTACTGTCGCGCGCTTACCCGCGTCGTCACTGCCCTCTCGATGTTGGTGTTACCGACGCATTCACAGTCTTGCCAATGTATTTCTGGTGTCGCTGCGTCACCTTGTAGTTGCACACTCGATGCCTTTCGGATTCTTAGCGTCTTCGAGATTTGAATGTCGTCTTCCTTTTTCTTTCCTCCTTCTCGTCGTCGTGTTCTTGCGCTTTTTTGTCCTTTCGTCTCTTCGTCTTTTCTTTCGTCCTGTCGTCTCCCGTCTTATCGTCTTTCGTCTTGCGTCTTGTTTCTTCTTCGTCTTTTCGTCTTTTTCGTCTTTTCTTTCGTCTTTTCTTTCTCTCATCTTATCGTCTTTCGTCTTGCGTCTTTTCTTCTTCGTCTTTAATTTTTTCGTCTTTTCTGTGTTTTCTTTCGTCTTTTCTTTCTCTCGTCTTATCGTCTTTTTCGTCTTTTCGTTTTTTCTTCTTCGTCTTAAGTTTTCATCTTTTCGTCTTTTCCTTCTCTCGTCTTACTGTCTTTTTCGTCTTTTCATCTTTTCTCCCCTTTTGTCTCTCACCAGCTCTTCCCGGACGAGCCCCCAAATTTGTAGGAAATAAGATTAATCCAATGATGGAAATGTTCGGCGAGCCAATATTGATGGACGACAATTCAGGAGAGAATCGCAATTCGCACTTCAATTCGCTTCATTGTGCCACACACGTGTCTCGCCATCTTACAACTAACTCGCTTTTCTCACCTTCTTGTACCTTTTCGCTCTTGCGCAAATGCGCTGATACTCTAGCACATATCGTCATAGTCGGAAACGAGCGAATTAAATAAGAATTTATAAACAAAACATATACTTTTCCTATATTTTTATGATATATTCGATTTTCTTTCAAAGAGCTACTGACCATGCTTATGTGCCACAGAATGTGATATCTTTTAATACTGATAATATCAATTTAAGGCCAACAAGAGTCGACACAGAACGAGATGCGTAATTTTAAACTGAAATGATGACTTAACTGCAATAACTCCGCAATGTCTTCTTTATTCAACATGCGAATAAAGAAGGCATGTTGAATAAAGAAGACTAAGGAAAGTAAAGGATTGATAATTTGCTGGAAGGTACAGTCGCATATTTCTTAGTGCAACGTTCCTGAGATACTCATCCACATACGATCCGGTGCGGCCCAACCGTCGAACATTGAGCGACGGCGGCGGGGGAAAAGAAGTCGCTTCAAAAGTAGGCCCAAAATTGAACATGTACTCCAATAACTATAAAAAAAATATCGAATCACTTCAAGATAAATAAAAAATTATTTGTATATTGCATATAAAGTCACATATAAAGACTTTTTGATTTATGAATTGTAAAATTATATTGACATCATCCTTATAATTATATTAATCATCGCACTTTTGCGATTTGATTCATTATCAGAATTTTCATACATTCGGATGATAGTTATAAAAAAAACATTTCATAGAAAGTACTGATCGACAACAAACGTAACATTATTACAAAAACATGATTTCTTTTCGGATTTTTTGTAAAGGTAAACAGATCTCATTTACATATAAAGGGGATCTGCATGTCTATTAGAGCGTCGACCCTCTGTGTCATAACAATTAATGATAATTTATGATAGTAATTAGTAATTGCGCGTATTCTGTCGTATCGAGATTGTGTAGTGTCGAGTTTGCGTATATTCTGTCTTTCCGTGAACTTCGGTTGAGCGGCGCGAAGCCTCGCGAACGCGCACGAGATCACGCCGTGTCCACGCTACAATCGTTGCCGAATTCATCATATTTTTGAGGCGGCGAAGTCTTGTTCGTATAATTCGCGAGAGTATCCCTGTGTGGCGTGAGCTCGTGCCGCGGGAATCTAACGAAATTGATATGTCTAGCGTAAAGCAGGGGTCTGTGTGAAGCCGTTATCGCGCTCGCTTAGAGCTTATCGTCACGATTTTGTCGGCAGATGCAAGTCGAAGACTTATTCAATATGTTACTTGTTATCTTTGCTATTGTTAATTCGGGTGTGCTTTATTGCCGTTCCTGCTCGCTCTTTCAAACGATCCGCTATCTTCGATCATAAATCGCCCCCTCTGCCATTTCCAAGGCTGAGCTACCGATTGAGAGCCCGTCGAGAGTCACAGTTCGCTAGAATATTGCATAAAGAATATATCGCGTAATTTCGAGAAAGAGTGGCACGCTCGCTCGTGCCTGGCGCCCAACTATTGTTTTGCGATTGTATGTCGCTCTTACGAACGGCCGCGCGAAGACGCATTTCTGTCGCATTTCGTTTAACGTCACCCATCATCCGATTGCATAAGAAAATCTTAGCTGTGAATGCGCGACGAAGTTGCGCCACGCTCATGCAGTTACAGCTTGCAGAAATGAGTTATGAGCTTTAGTATAAGAGCAATGAGTATTCAAAAATTTCATTTATATGCTACGTCTGCTACGAGATTGCCGCTTGTCGTTCCAATATCCGAAAAGAGTAGAAACTCAAACGAAACACACGTCGCGTTCCGAGCCCTGATATATGTATGTGTAAATAATCAGTAAATAAAGTTTAGACATGTATTGTATGTACACACATACATACGTACGCATACATACGTACGCGCGTGTATATGTATACTGTTATACAGGGTGATCCAAAAGTATGGAAACGGCCAAATAACTGTGGAGGAATGCACTTTGGGGAAAAAAGTTTCAGACAAAAGTCTTAGGTTTTTTTCCTGGCTATTCAATCGTGACCTGAGATTTGATCTTGACCGTGACCTTGAATGTCATTTCAAAGTCAAATTTACTTTTTTAAATAGGAACACATATTTTTGACCACAGGAATGGAAACAGCGGAAAATTTTACGTCCGCCTGTGACTTTGATCATGACCTTGACCATGCCCTTGAAGGTCAGTTCAACGTCAAGTTGACATTGTCAATGGAAATTCCTGTAAATTGGTATCTAGGGGTTTTCGGGGTCGCTGATTACGATTTTGAAGTCGATTTTCAAAAATTCAAGATGGTGGATCCAATATGGTGGACGAATTTAAAAAAAATTATTGAATTTTCCTTTAATTTGAATCTAGGAATGTTTTGTGTTGCTGATAACGTCTAGGATCTGCTATACCTGAAAAAGTAAGGTACACCCAGGATGTGTCACGGGGAGACTCCTAAGTACGATTTACATCTCATTTTTTTTTAATTTTTTTTATTTTATTGTTTTTTTTTGGTTTTAAAAATTTGTTTGTGTTTTTTTAATTTTCTTTTTATTTTTTATGATGAAGTGAGCACCCAGCCAACTAAGGCAAGATGAAGTGAGCACCCAGCCAACTAAGACAAGATGAAGTGAGCACCCAGCCAACTAAGGTAAGTGTTAATGTAACGGATTAAGATGATCTTTGAACACAAGCTTTGAAGAGAGTAATTTTAAGATGACACACTTAAAAGCTTGTGTACAAAAATCATCTTAACCCGCTACATTAACACTTACCTTAGTTGGTTGGGTGCTCACTTCATCTTGTCTTAATTGGCTGGGTGCTCACTTCATCTTGTCTTAGTTAGCTGGGTGCTCACTTCATCATAAAAAATAAAAAGAAAACAAAAAAACACAAAAAAATTTTTTAAACCAAAAAAAAACAATAAAATAAAAAAAGTTAAAAAAAATGGGATGTAAATCGTACTTAGGAGTCTCCCCGTGCCACATCCTGGGTGTACCTTACTTTTTCAGCAGATCCTAGACGTTATCAGCAACACAAAACATTCCTAGATTCAAATTAAAGGAAAATTCAATCATTTTTTTTTAATTCGTCCACCATATTGGATCCGCCATCTTCAATTTTTGAAAACGGACTTTAGATTCGTAATCAGTGACCACGAAAACCCCCAGATACCAATTTGCAGAAAAATTCAATAGTTTTTCAAATTTCGTCAGCCATATTGGATCCATCTTGAATTTTTGAAAATCGACTTCAAAATCGTAATCAGCGACCCCGAAAACCCCTAGATACCAATTTACAGGAATTTCCATTGATAATGTCAACTTGATGTTGAACTGACCTTCAAGGGCATGGTCAAGGTCATGATCAAAGTCACAGGCGGACGTAAAATTTTCCGCTGTTTCCATTCCTGTGGTCAAAAATATGTGTTCCTATTTAAAAAAGTAAATTTGACTTTGAAATGATATTCAAGGTCACGGTCAAGGTCAAATCTCAGGTCACTATTGAATAGCCAGGAAAAAAACCTAAGACTTTTGTCTGAAACTTTTTTCCCCAAAGTGCATTCCTCCACAGTTATTTGGCCGTTTTCATACTTTTGGATCACCCTGTATATACATATACCTATATATATATATATATATATATATATATATATATATACATACATATACATATATATATATGCTATTTTATATATATATGCATCAATAATTTACTAAATAAAATGTATGTAAAAGACAGAACAGTGCAGTTAAAATAATTATCTTCATTTGTATTTATATGTAAATATGATATGTACGATTCATATGTAAATATGGTATTTCTTATTTATGAAGAAATTATTTCATCAAAATTGACATAACTAATATCATATTTATTTTATTATTATTTTTCCTCTCAATAGAAAAATCTTTGACCAGGGCATGTAAGAACGTATATTGATATGGGTCTGAGTAGGTCGATAATTCAGATCATTTCTATGATTTAGCGACGCACTTTTCATGACAATGCCGCTGTCGGAATATTGTGGAACTAAAATACTGCTCGGTTTCATGGCTTCACGTCAATTTCACTCGTAATATAAAAACAAAATTTTCGGAGACTCTTTTCTCTTATACTAAAATACTTCTACCTCGTTTCTAAAAGCATAGGATTGTTCTTTCAGGTTTTCTGCAATTCGCCAGCTACTTTTTATGAACGTGCAAAATCTGAAACTCTTATATGCAACACATATTGTGACGTATTGACTACAGAAGCCGATAACAAAACTGTAAATCTTCAATTTTTTTTCGTTTTTCACATTCAACTGTAACTGGCGAATTGTGTTGTTCGATACTTTAATTGTGGAGAAGGATTTTTCAATCCATAAACACAATTAAAAGAAAAGAGTCTTTAATAATTAATGGTAAAACAGGACACTCCAGCATCTCCTTAAATTGCTTGTCAACCGCTCGAAACTGTAGACAAAGCTGCTCGCAATTGTTTTGACTGTATCGTTGATGAGGTGTGCGATTGTACTCGATTACATTGTTTGTCAGATATCGTTCAAGGTCCTTCGGCAGTTGAAGATTGCCGAAACTGTCAAAGTACATGACGCGATTCCCTCTTTTCATATACGCTACAATGCGTACCAGGTTCCTCAGGCATTGTCCAGATTTACGGTGCCGCTCTCGTTTGACATTACTTCTTCGATCGATAATGTAGTACGCATAAAGCCTCTAAAATATGGAATGCGCACATGGTTTGCAAATTTTTGCAACTGCATATCGGTAGTTACTCCCCTCGGCATTTTTAACGTTTCATCAACGTTTTTTTTTCTACGCACGATACTTTGTCTACGCTGTAGAGAGCGAAATAAACGTCTGTCAAAAGTATTCGTTTCTTCTTTTTCCTTATTTTCAAACTCATACCAATCCTCGTTTTGGACTTCGTAGCCCAAACTGCTGTGGTTACGGCTCTCTCTCTCTCTCTCTCTCTGTGAGTTGAACCACGAGATAATGTGTTTCCGCGTCTTCTCGGCGAGTGTATTGTCAGCCGCGTGTAGTTCAGCGAGATCGTTACTGTGCGAATACGTTATGTCGTGTTCGCAAGACGCAGCGTCCAATGAATTAATTCCTTGATCACCTCTAGCCCATCTCTTCTCCAATCGCGTTCTCGGATAAAACTGATATCTTAGAATATGTAGTTCGAAAGGAAGCGCGTTTATCGCAGGATTTAACAAACCTCTCGACGACATTCGCTGCAATTCTTTATCAAAGGCACCGGACCGTCGATACGAGTTTAATGAACGGTAAATTGTAATGCTTCAGACATCGATGGTATCATCATACCTCCGAATCTGCTCGTATATGTTCAGGTAATCTGTCCCACAACAGATCTATGCAATTTTCAAACTGTCGCAATACAATTTTCAGTATGTATTTCAGTTCTTTTGAGATTAAAGTGTGCAGATCATCCGACATGACGAGAAATATTTTGATTACTGATCGATTTCACTCTACGCAGCTCTATAAATAAGTCCGCTCGCGATATCGTTTTCAGTATTTTGTGGAAAGAGAAAATATGCGATTTGTGCGCCAATCGCGGGCGATCAAAGCGACGAATCTTGATAGCAAAGTGCAAACCGATAAAGAGACGCGCAAGCATGGCGACATGCTACCGGCATCTATACGTGTTGTCGTGTGCGGACCGTCAAATTGCAACAAGACGAACGTGTTAAGCCTGTTTGAAAGTCCGCATGGCATACGATTCGAGAACGTGCACGTGTATTCGAAATCGCTGCAACAACCGAAATATCGATACCTAACAAATTTGTTAGCACCAATTGAGGAAATCAGTTATTTTACATTCTCCAATAACAGCGATATCATTCCACCGATATCATTCCACGAGACGCTTCCGAATTTCATCTTTATCTTTGATGACATGGCATGTGCGACAAGCAGAACGCAATAAGAGAGTACTTTGCAATGGGACGACACGTGAACATAGACTGCTTCTATCTCTGTCAGACGTACGTAAAGATATCGAAGTATCTTATACACGATAATGCAAATTTGTTGTTCAAATAGGATGGTACCAATTTGAAATGCGTGTATAATGACCACGTGAGTACCGTCATGTTTTACGAGAATTTCGATTTATGTCATAAATATTGGCAGCAAAAGTATAGATTTCTAGTGATTAATAAAGACAGTGCGCTTACCGATGGGCGATACAGAAAAGGATTTAATGACTTTGCAATACTATGATGTGATCAGTTGACCTCAATACGTTAACGTGGCCAACAGATCGTGAGAAGATAGCTAAAGAGATTAATGAGCGATTCGATTCGCAAAAAATGCTTTGAAGACTGGAGGATAAAAAATAAAATGGAGGAAGATATCATTGGAGAGACACTTCATATCTATTATCGACCAGCTGAAACAGATTGTTAAAAACACTGTTGAATTCTCCAAGGATCCTATTATAACTAAAACAATTTTTTCGGGAGAAGACGAGGAACCAAAACTCAAAAGGATACGACTGAGTGCTTTGTACGACAATCCTATACAGGCTTTTACGCCTGTAAAATCAGTGTTGAATCGATCGACCGTACCATCCACTTTAAACGAAATAATACAGCCGCACAAGTTATCATACGACCACGCTCTCTCTCTCGAAGAAATTTTCAAGTTTATCGATGAACCGCTCGTAACACCTATTCGATACCTGCTTCAAACATTCGAGGGGCAGGAAAAGTTGCATGCAAACTATGATCCATTGGGACAGAAATATCTGAAAGGATCTTGGTAAGAAAGCCATCAACATAGACATCGTGTATGAAGTTTATTTCAGCGACGAAGGAATGATGCTCGGTGACAAACGTATCATCTTGCCCAAGAACGATGATATAATTATAGATGAGAAAAGATATAATGCAACACCGGGCTTGAATGAGTTAATCTTCATGAAATTTTCCAACGAAAGTACCTGTACAGATGTACCTGACGTACAAACCTACAGAAGCATTCTGCTGACGACAAACGCTCACCAGCGCAGTCATAGCCCGAGTAGTCAAGTAATAGGTAAGGGATACATTTAAGAACATAACAGTGCCATTGGTGTCGGTAAAAAAGTTGGAATAGGAATAAACAAAAAATGGATTTATCGCGTACGATAACAAAATCTATTATATCCTTTGGGATGATCCCAACGAAATTGTGAATCGTCTGCAATTGCTCGAGGCGAGCGACTGGTCACAATGGTCACGACAACAAGATTCTGTTGATTATCTTCTGTCGAAGAGCTTCACAAAGCTGGTCTGATTACAAATTAACCTCGTTTTACACACGTTGTTTAGTCGCAATGCCGATCAACAAGTTTGGACTATCGCTTGGAAGAGGAAGCGATTCGCACTATCAATGGCATGAATTGCTTAGAAAATTACGTGCACGATAACACTCTTTGTCTAGTCGCAGCCGACTTTCACTCAAAGTCGCGCAAAATTCGACGAGTAGCGCTACCGGTGGATGATGCTGACGCAGCAAACAAATACGAACAGCAGATACGTAGAGTGTTCAAGATTTGAAAGATCGTCTGAACAAAATCGAGAGAAAGATTGCAGTTTTACAAAATAATGTGCAGGTTATGCTAAAAGAATTTGAAAAAATGATTCAAGAAATGCCGAATAATTATTCATAATGCTGAGAAACGGCTACTGATCAATGAATTGCACGTTCCGGCAAGAAGAAATTTTCCGCGAAGATATTATAGTACACGGATACGACGATCTGTAGCAGGCGGATGTGATTGAGATGCGTTCTCATACGCGACTCAACAGAGGTTATCTCAACATTCTCATCGTTATCGACGTGCTGAGTAAGCATGCATGTGCCGCTTAAAGTGGAAACAATGTGATGAAAGCAATCGCAAAATAATTCGAGACGATGGAAAATGCCTGAAAAATTTGCAGACTGACAGAGGAAAGGAATTATACAATTCGGATGTGCAGAAATTCTTGAAGAAGAGCAACATCATCCATTATTCTACGTATTCCATGAAGGCGTCGGTCATCGAACGGTTCAACCATACGTTGAAGAACGATATGTGGAAAGAATTTACGCACATCATAAACTATAACTGGATTGACATCATGCCACGTCTCGTAATTACAATGCGCACAAGCATCGAGCTATCAGTATGCGTCCCATCGATGTTTCCCCCGCGATTGCTGACAGGTTCTTAACCACGGTTTACAATCGTGTAAAGATTGCCGCACCTGCGTGATACCAAGTGAGTGATTTGGTACGCCAAGCAAATTCAAAACAGTCTTTGACAAAAGTTACACGCTGAATTGGACTACGGAGGTGTTTAAAATTATCAAAATGCAGCAAACTAATCCAGTGACATATCTATTGGAAGATTCTCGTGGGGAGCCATCGCTGTAGGATTCTACGGATATGAATTGCACAGCGTCGCTAATCCCGACATGCACCTCGTTGAAAAGGAGTTGCACAAGAGGGAAAATGAGGTTTACGTGGTTGGGATTTGACAATTCGCATAATTCGTGGATACATGAAGACAATGTATTGTGAAACTTATATTTATTATAAAAATATAAATACATATTATACATATTAGAAATATCATTGCATATTATATCTACATATTATACATATTATACATATCATACATGTTATATACATATCCCCTCTCGCGGGCTGCCACCTTGTGGTGAGAGGGCTCCCCCACGGGTTGCTTGCGACACGTGGGGGTCTAAGAGCAGCCTGTACGGACTCCCTCCTCACGGGGGGAGTCTGTACACCGGGTCCGGCACCCCAAGGGGGTCTCCTCTCCTCGTGGGAGGGACTCCTAGGGGTCTCGTCCTTCGGGAGGGGTCCCCAGTGTGCCGGTAGGGGTTGGCGGCCCTGACTTCAATCGCCCGGTGGCACGGCACCGTCAGGGAGAGGATTGCTCCCTTCCCGTGCGTGATGTGGGGTTTCGACCCCCACTGCACGTAGACCCCCGTGGGGCCCTTCCCTCCTCCCTGTGAGATGGGGTGGTTCCTTTGGGGTTTGCGTGCAAAAGGGTCGACGCGGGTGCTCCCGCAGGCGAGACGGCCCGTATGCTGGGTGCTCCTGGCTGCGGGCTGGCTCATGCCACTGAGGGGGATGGGGTCTCCGAGAGCCTCGGCTCATTGCACTGGGGACTTCTCCCGCCTCGAGAGGTGCGGACTCTGTCCGTAGGGGAGGACGGGGCCGCGCGGACTTCGGTCT
Source organism: Acromyrmex echinatior (assembly GCF_024713525.1). NCBI lineage: Eukaryota > Metazoa > Arthropoda > Insecta > Hymenoptera > Formicidae > Acromyrmex > Acromyrmex echinatior. The sequence goes on from NC_141857.1 coordinate 9,175,363, forward strand.
GTCGCGGAACCACCCGTCTCTCTTGGTGGGGGGTCGCGCGGCCGCTCGAACCTATTCCGAGACAGGGCGCGCGACTCCCGCCCCCTCCGGGCCGCTCGGACGTATTCCGAGGTCGGGGCCGGGGGGGGGGCGTCGAGTATTGTGCCCGGTGTCTCCGTGACGGCGTCCCTTCCGAAGCGGGACACCGGGCAGCGCAAACAACGCTGGTCGCCACGGCGGCTAGGGTCCGGAAGGGGCGCCGCTTCCGTGACCTGAACCATCCGTGGGGCCGCCCCGGGTGGCGCTACCCGCAGCGGTGCCCTCGACATCGGAGACGAGGGACCCCTGAAACTCGAGTGGGCTCGCACCACATCCGCTCACGGGGAGTAAGGGGCCAGAGGCCAGTGTCCCCGATGATACATTCCGGGGACCCGAGCCATATGCTAGCGCCCCGGGGGAACTCGGGGTCCCCTCTCCTGATTCTTCGGGGGAGGGGTGAGGGTACACCCTGGCTGGCGGAGCCGCTGCGGGTCGTGGACATCAATCTAATGGACAATATAAATTCTCAACATAATGTGGAGGGAGAACGCTCGCTTCAGAGTGTAGAGGCGGACGCTCGCTCAACTATGAGCGACAGTTCGCGCAAACAACGTCCCGGCTCTGCGAGCAGCAAGGCCGGGGCGCGCGCCGAGGCGGTCGCCTACGAGGGAGCGCTGTCGAGGGCCGGTTCTACGGTCTCGCTGAGCTCCCTTGGAGGAGAGAGCCGAAAACGGCCGGCCGAATGTGTTGTCTCCTCCTCGGAGGGGGAGTCAACAAAAAGGTCCAGGGAGAGGCCAGCTCTAAATCCCGAACATGTCGGGAAATATACTGCCGAGGCAATGGCAAAGAAGGCCGAAAAGGCTAAAGCCCGGCAGCTAAGAAAGGACCACCGGACGATTTTAGATCCGGAAGTTGAGCCGTCCTTCACATCGGCCAGGAAGGCCAAAGAGAAGGCTGTCGAACTCGCCCTCGAGTTCGACGAACAACCGATTTGCGCAGTCGCCGCGGTCGCAACACGCGAACTGGCGACCATTGCCAAGTCGGTTGAGCGATCAAAGAACATCAGGGGCGACATAGTGAGGGATATGTGGACAGCATACACCAAGCTGTCCGCAGCCCTCACGTCAGTCTTTACGAGGGCGGGTGATAGCAGCCTGGCCGCGAACGTAGACCAGAGGGAGGAATGCTCCAGACCCGCCTGGGCGAAGGAGAGACGCCGGCTGAATGAAGAGTTGGTGTTCCTCCGCTCCAGGGTCGCGGTACTGGAACACGGCCGCGGGAGGTCCACCTCCCGCCGCACGTCCGGCAGGGATAGGGTGCCGGGGATGGAATGGGACTCGATCATGGAGTGGTCCCGATAGCCTGGCTGGCGACCGCAGTCCAATTAGGACTAGAGGAAGGACTGCTCCCGCGGAGGGGGAGAGGCCGCACATGACGGTCACGGAGGAGGATCTGAGATCCCCATATTTCAGGCCTCCTCTGCAGGGGGTTAGTAAGCAGCTGAACTCCCTGGCGGCCGACGCGGACAGGACCGCCCCTGTCGGCAAGACACCCCCTTCGAAAAATAAAAGGAGGGAGAATGTCGACAGGGTCGATGATGAGGAGGGCCGCATCGAGCGGCTCATCGTGCGGCTCCTGCCCCGTCTCCTGCGGGAGATGGGGTCGCCCCGATGACGGCGCCGTCAACAAAGCCGCGGAGCGGTCTGGCCGCTGCCACACCGGCGAAGAGGGCCGCCAAGGCCGCTCCTAAGACGGGAGAGAGCGCAGCCAACGCGCCTCCCCCCGCCTAAGGCGAATCTACCGCCCGCAGCTGTCCCCAAAACATTTGTGGACGGGGGGACGGAGACGGACGCGAACGAGGCGACCTGGGCGCAGGTCGTTTCGAGGGGGACAAAGAGAGCGGCCGCCAAGGCGAAGAAGGCGGAAGCGGAGCCGCCCCGGCCCCTCCCCAAGAGCGCGAAGAGCGCCGGGGCGCCCGTGGCCCCCGCTCCCAATAAAAAGGGGAGCGGTGGGAAAAAGAGTGGGACGGCGATGAAGGGGAGCACTGCCGCGAGGCCTCCAGCCTCCGGCAAGAAGGCTCCCCTCCCGAAATTGAGGCCGCCAAGTTCAGCGGCCATAGTGGTGACCTGCGCCGACCCTACCTCTTACCAAGAGGTGATAGGGAAGGCAAGATCCTCGATCTCTCTCAAGGACGTGGGGATCGAGGATCTCCGTCCCAGGAGGGCCATCACAGGGGCCCTTATTTGGGAGGTCCGGGGCCCGGAGAGTCGAGTCAAGGCGAACGCGCTGGCCGAGAGGCTGACGGCCGTCTTCGCAAACAGGGACGACGTGAGGGTGTCCCGCCCATCGAAGACGGCCGAGATCCGGGTCACCGGACTCGATGATTCGGCCACTCCCACCGAGGTGGCACAGGATCTGGCGAGGGCCTGCAAGCGACTCCCACCGGAATTTAAGGTGGGAGAAGTCAGCAGGGCCCCCAACGGGCTGGGCACCTGCTGGGTGCGGTGCCCTGTAGAGGCGGCCAAACAATTAGTGGCCGCCTCACGAGTCAAGGTGGGGTGGTCGAGCTGCAGGGTGGCCCTGCTGCCGGCACGGAGCCTCCAATGCTTCCGGTGCTTGGAAGCTGGCCATGTCCAGGCCAAATGCACAAGCACCGTGGATCGCTCCGGGTGCTGCTACTGGTGTGGGGGCATCGACCACGCGGCGAGAGAGTGTCGCGCTAAGGTCGATTGCCCCGCGTGCCGCGAGCTCGGCCGCCCCTCGGGGCACCGCATCGGCGGCGCCGGATGCGCCGCCGCTAAAGCGAAGGGCAAGAAGGGGGGGCAGAAGCCCAGTGGCCCCCTCACTGCCGTTGCGGGACAGCCCCCCCGGGGCCGGAGGCGACCACCGCAGAGACAACGTCGGCCGTAACAGTGACCGACATTGAGATGGCCGTCGTGGAGGAGTCACCCCCCACGGCGGTCGCAGACGTGGCCGACAAATCCAACGTCGGTGGGGGCGAGGAACGAGGTAACAACAATTAATGTCCCTCGTCCTCAGGTTAACCTCAACCACTCGGCCGGGGCGCAAAGCATGCTAATGCAGTGCCTCGCCGAGTGGGGGGGTGGACTGGCCATCGCCGCAGACCCATACCATATCCCGGAGAGTCACCCCAACTGGGCGGGGGACTCCCTGGGACGAGTGGCGGTGGTCAGCCGGCACGCGCGCGACACCCCGCCGATAATTCCAATATCGGCGGCGGAGGGGTTGGCTCTGGTAGAGTGGGGGCCCATCGATGTAGCGGGGTGCTACTTCCCTCCTCGACTAACGAGGAGGGAATATGAGGACGCCCTGGAGTCTCTGGGGGAGCACATCAGACGACGCTCCCCCAGGCCAGTACTGGTGAGTGGGGACTTCAACGCTCATGCGATAGAGTGGGGTTCCCCATCCACCGACTCCAGGGGCGACAGCACCCTGCTGTGAGCGGCGAGGCACGGCCTAGTCTTGTTGAATAGAGGCCGTGCCAGTACCTTCGTGGGGGCCCGGGGGGAGTCCATTGTCGATCTGACGTGGGCGACCCCGCGGCTGCCGCCAGGATACGTGGTTGGCACGTGGACGCCAGCTCCTTAGGAGAATTGTCGGATCATCGTCTGATCCGCATGGAGCTGGTGTCCACCCCCACGGAGGTGTCGATAAGACGCCGCCTACATGAGAAGGAACGTCGATGGGCCCTGCGCAAGTTGGACCCCGGCGCCCTCGAGGTGAGCCTCCTCTCCTCCACGTGGCCGGAACCCAACCAGGCCCGCTCGGTGGAGGAGGAGGCCGAATGGCTCGGGAACGCCATGTCGCGCGCGTGCGACGCGTCGATGCCCCTCTGCCATCCTGTGGCGAGGAGGGCAGTCTACTGGTGGTCCCAGGAGATAGCTGAACTACGACGGGCCGCCGTAGCTGCCCGACGGAGGTTCACCCGCCGCAGACGACGGGGCACCGACGAGGAGGTGGAAGTGGCCGCCGAGACGCTCCGTGAAGCTAGGAGCGACCTTAGAGCGGCCATTAGGAGGGCGAAGGCCGACGCTTGGCGCGACCTCGTCTCCTCCCTTGACAGGGATCCGTGGGGGAGGCCCTATAAAATTGTGACGAAGCAATTTCGTCCGTGGGCCCCCCCGATAACGGAAACCCTGGACGCTCAGTTCCTCGAGGATGTGGTGGCCGCCCTCTTTCCCAATAGGGAAAGGGAAATACCGGAGAGGGTCGGCCCCCCGTCCGAATGGACGGAGGAGCTGGGCGTCACCCGGGAAGAGATGGTGATGGCCTTCGCTCGCCTCAAGGGGAGGCCGCGGGCGCCCGGACCCTCTGGTGTACACGGAAGGGTCTGGCTCGCCGCGGCTCCCATAGTGGGCAGCCGTCTGAGGCGGCTCTTCACGAGCTGCCTCAGAGACGGCATATTTCCCAGGCCGGAAAAGGGCCAGGCTTGTCCTCCTCCGTAAAGAGGGCAAGCCAGCGGAGAGTCCCTCCGCTTATAGGCCGTTATGCCTGTTGGACGATGCGGGGAAATTGCTGGAGCGAGTCATCGCTGCCCGCATCGTCCGGCACCTGTCCCGGGATGGTCCCAATCTATCCCGCGGTCAGTATGACTTCCGGGAGGGTCTATCGACTATCGACGCCGTCAGGCAAGTCAGGGCCCTCACGGAGCAGATGACCGCGGGAGGGGAAGTGGCGTTGGCGGTATCCCTTGACATCGCCAACGCCTTTAATAGCATCCCATGGGGCCGGGTAGTGGGGGCGATGAGAGGACATCACCTCTTGCCCCCCTACCTGGTCGCTATTATAGAGGACTATTTCCGGGACAGGCAGCTGGAGTTCCATAACAAAACGGGACTTCAGCAGCGGAGGGACGTGTCGTGCGGCGTTCCACAGGGGTCCGTGTTGGGACCCCTACTCTGGAACGTCGCATACGACTACGTTCTCCGCGCGGTCCTACCCCCCGGCTGCCACGTCGTTTGTTACGCGGACGACACGTTGGTGGTGGTCGGGGCCACGACCTGGGGGAGAGCCGTCGGTACGGCAAACGTCGCAGTGGCGTGCGTGGTCGGCTCCATTAAGGAGTTGGGCCTGAGGGTGGCCCCCGCTAAATCGGAAGCTCTTTTCTTCCACGATGGAAAGAGCGGGGTGCCCCCTCAGGCACATATAGTGGTGGACGATGTCCGCGTCCCGGTGAGGCCAACGATCAAATATCTGGGCCTCACCGTGGATAGTCGCTGGGGCTTCGTCGAACACTTCGACGAGCTAGCCCCGCGGTTGGGCCGCCGAGCAGACGCTCTGCTCGGCCTCATGCCCAACCTCCACGGTCCGAACGGGTCGGTCAGGCGGGCTTATATGCACGCCGTCCTGTCCGGGGCCCTTTACGGGGCCCCGGTATGGAATGGGAAGGCCCTGGCCAGCCGCCGAATAAAGCAGAAGTTGCACAGCGTGCAACGACGGCTGGCCTTGCGCATCTGTAAAGCCTACAGGACGATGTCGTACGCCGCCGCCATGGTCCTCGCGGGGATCCCCCCTGCCGAGTACGTGGCCGACGCCCTGGCGGAAACCTTCGCCGGGGTGAAGGCCATTCGGCTTCGGGGGGGGATCGTTACCCCGAGGACCACTGACCGACTGAGAAGGAACGCCCGTCGGCGGGTCTTCGAAGAGTGGCGCTCCACTCTCGAAAACGACCCGCCGACAACGGGCGCTCGGACCGTGGAGGCCATCCTCCCCTGCCTCGAGGAATGGGTAGGCAGGGGATGGGGCGGACTATCGTTCCACGCGACGCAGGTGCTCACCGGACACGGATGTTTCGGGGAGTACCTGTGTCGCATAGGTAAGGAGCCGACCACTTGTTGTCACCACTGCGACGGGGACCGGGACACCGCGCAGCATACGCTGGAGACCTGCCCGGCTTGGGCGGGCGAGCGCGGTGTCCTGGTCCGTGAGATAGGGGAGGATCTCTTCCTGCCGGCTGTCGTGAAGGAGATAGTCAGGGGGTGGTGTCCCCCCAGCGCCCGAATAAAGTCGAAGGTGCCAAGCACCGCCCGGGGTCACGTCGTCTCTCAGACGACGCCATAAAAATCCCCGGGCGGGAATAGAAGTCGGCAATAAGCCGACTGGCCTGAGGGACTCCCAGAAGTATGCTGCACGCGTTCCTGGGAGTCCCTCATGCAAGGCCAGGTAAGGACACTCGGAGGGGTTTTAGTGGGTGCAAGCCCCACATAACCCCGGGCTCTCCCCCGAGGCTCGGGGTATGCGTCAGGCATTTCCCCTCCGTTATCAAAAAAAAAATGTTATATACATATTAAACATATTATACAAATGTATTTTACTTACATTACATTGGTAATGTCTCCATGGCAGCGTGTCGATGAAATCTGGCACGATATACCGTTTACCATCGTACGCGGACTTAGAGCAATTTTTGCTTTCGATATGGTGTACATTTCGTGAAATTAAGATCTTATGCACGACTACCGCGTCATTTCGATTGCGTCATTCAAGCACTTGTAATTTTCGAACATTATAGACCTCGCTAGAATGTTGCTCTTGATGCTCTTCGCCTTCTTCGTATCCTTTTTTCTACACGCACTGTGTATATTTTCGCTCTAAGCCCTTCGATTATAATGGCACCGTTGTTCTCATCTTTCATAAGACCAGGAACTTTTTTGCGAGCGGAATACCGTACATGTTGTCAACTGTGTAATCACTCGTGTCAAATTTATTTATATCACGTTTCACGATGTCATACATATCGTCACATTCTACGAGGCTACTGATATATGAGGCTATCTGTGTCGGTATACATAATTTTAGATTTTTCGCGAAACACCGGTGCCATGTACTTGTGGTGAAATTCGTACAAATGCGTTTTCGATATATCGAGGATGCACATATCTACGTATATCGGTTTGTCCAACTTCATCTCAAGTTTACGGAGTTCTATCGCGATCAGATTCTCCGAGAAAACGCTACGACTCTGAAAGTTTGGTTTCGCGATCATTGTCTCCGCACTGTATCTGCCTTGCCATTGCGTAATGAGACGTACGTCAACGCACACATTCTCCATGATTTTTCCAAATACTGCGTTATTCATAAATTTGTATAAACTTTTCTCAAAATCGTTCTTGACCACTGTTCTAAATTTTGTGTTTAGTTCTACCTGTATGTAATCGCGAAGCCGTGGAGATTGCGTGAATTGCAGTATACGGTGAACTTTTGCGATACTGAAAGTGACGAGTACACTACTACAGGTTGCGATAATGTATGACATAATATTGTTTATCATAATGTTCCGAGGATCTAATCTTTGCGTTTGCCTGGTGGTCTCGCGTCGGACAGAACGGTAGGTCAATGTGCGCGTCATGCAAATGTTGCGGGTACTCTACCTCGAAAATATAGCCTGTCGGTGAATCTAGCGCAATGGTCGTAAAATTGTGCATATCGTCGACCCATTGGAAATCGGCATAGGGCAATAGTTGACACATTGTCCAGCTGTAAAGGTTGTTGATGTTATAGTCAGGTATGACGGTTTTGATTGATTGTACGGTATGTATTGGCTAAATTTTAAACCTGTATGCTTTAACATGGCATCCAGTAAGATGTAATAGTACGTGGGGTCTTGTAACTCGCAATGCAATTGTCGTGGAAATTTTCAAAAAAATTGTTGTCGGCAAACAACAATACATCTGTTTTTAGATACAGATCACTATATTCACCAAGCGTTTGGATGGAGAACTGCTGCACACATTGACGGCATGTACTTAATCACTCTCAGATACCATGTTGTCAATGAGATATAGAAGGAATCGCGAGGCGGCAAGCACAATTCGTTCAATTTTTTATTGCAGTCAATGTATTCATATAGAAAAACGCCTTTTCGAGTCAAAAGATTAAAATTTTCTTCCGATAAATTGGAAAATTTGCGTCGCAATACTCGCAGCTTATCATTGTTGAGAAAAGATGATAATTTGTCTAAACTAGAAGCGAGAAATCTATATGAATCTATGAAACGTAATTGCACACATTTTTTTTTATCAATTTTGCACACAATTACTATCAACGTGTTCAGTGAAAGATATATATTTTTCTTCAATTATTGGAAGGAGATCTACGCATCTTTTGTACGCGGATAACGGGATAGTCCCGTACAGCATGGCGAAGCATTTAATTACGGAAGTCGTGATAGAAGAGGATGAAGCTTTCATATATCAAGGACATGAAAAACGAGAATGACTAGCTGATATGCTCGACATCGATGGTGTCATTGTCGAAACTCTGAAACTCTGCGCATTACAAAGATGTAGAATCGCTACGAAATCTAAATGATTATAATACTATACTATGTGGAAGACATGCAAAGAATTGTGCTTTACAAAATTTAAGATATTTAACTGATGGTCGCGACACTAGGAAGAATTGTGAGATTTTTTAATAAATGTATGTTGTCTTATATTAATATGTTTATCTCTGTTACCTTATATCTATAGACATTTAAAATAAATATATCAGATGTTGAGATGATAGGGGTTCGATATTAATTTGATAGCTGTTTATAGTGAATTGATACGAGGGCAAGTCAATAAGTTTTTAGAAAAACATAGTAAAACACATTTTTTTTTATTGATTCATTTTTATTTCTCAACATAATCCCCTTTCAGCTCGATACACTTGATCCAACAATTCTTCAACTTTTTCAAGCTGTCCGAATAATATGATTTGTCCAATCCTTCAAAATAAGCCTCTGTTTCGGCGATGAGCTGCTCTCTGATGATGAATCTCTTTCCTCCGAACCATTTCTCTTCAGGTTTGGAAATAGTCACAGGAGGCTAAATCTGGCGAATACGCTGGATGGGGAAGCAATTCGTAGCGTGAATCCGTGCGTTGTCTTGATGAAAGAGCACTTTCTTCTTCGCTAAATGGGGACGTTTTTTTCTTTAAAATGTTGTTGAAACGGTCCAATAAAGTTGCGTAATCGCCATTGATCGTTTGCTTCGATGGAAAGTAAGCGATATAAATTATCGATGCGTGCATCCCAAGAAAAATGGTACTGCGTACCAATTCAAGACTATTGATTGCAAATGATCCCACAGAAAAAAATCTAGTGGTGACAAATCGGGGGACCGAGGTGGCCAAGGAATTGATTCGTAAATGCCCAACCAACGTTCTCCGTATTTTGAATTTAGATATTGAACAACAATCCGAGCGTTATGAGATGGACAACCATCTTGTTGGAAATAAATACGTTGCACAACATCATTTGGAAACACTTGCAACAATGTTGGAAGTTGAGAACGAAAAAAATTTAAGAAGCTTGGACTGTCAAATTCTGTTCATAAAAGTATGGTCCAATCAGATGACCATATACTAGACCACACCAAACATTCACTGTAACTTTCTGTTGAAAATTATGTTCTCGAAATCAATGAGGATTAGCCTTTGACCAAAAATGATGATTACACCATTATTTGAGAACTTACATTCGTCTGTCCATAGGATATTCTGTAATATTTCAGGATTACTTTCGTATGTGACAACTAACCATGCTATAAAATTTAAACGACATTGTAAATCAGTTATACGTAAATGTTGTACTTTTGTCATTTTGTAAGAATGATAATGTATTCTGTTTTATCATCTTATGAACAGAACTCAGAACTTAGATAAACCAGTTTCAGTAACAACTGCAAGAATGGAAGTGTGCGGATCTTTTAAATGTGCTAAGACCATAAGAATATTGTCTGCAGTTAAATGCGGTTTGTTCCTTTTCTTCTTTTCAGATTCTCCATAATTTCTTAAATTCTTTTCAATGAAACATTGTTGCACACGGGTCATGTGGCATACAGAATTGCAGCTTCATATGCATTTCTTTCACATTCACCGAATATTAACAGCATATCAACTTTCTCTTATTTATAGGAATACATTTTCGACAAACTGAGACTGAACTATGATTTGCTCTAACAATAAACTAAGACTAAACACAAGAACTGTTGAAGCATTCGAGCTACGCTATACTACAAGTTATATTGATATTTTTTCTACGTACATACTATTATACATATACGTGTGAACTACATTCGGGAATATCACACATTCCGAAATGGCTACGTTTGTTCTTAACGTCTAATTGTAAGATCATCTCAAGGTCATAGTATAGCAGATCATTGAACTCGTCTTGATATCAGTTATAATATTATGAAATAAAAAATATAGTGCTATTTAAAAAAATAATAATTAATTTAAAAAAATTATTATTATTGTTTTATTTTAGATATGTTGACGATGTCATTCTTGCACTTCCATCTGATACTATCAATGACGCTTTAAATATTTTTAACTCTTTACATACGAGATTGCAGTTTACTTTAGAGGTTGGCAGATACAAGTGGCAGATTAAGTTTTCTTGATACAATACTTGTTATAGATAATCAGAGAATTATATTTGACATTTATCATAAAAAGACGTTTTCCGGAAGGTTCTTTAATTTCCATTCAAACCATCCTCTTTGCCATAAAAAAGGTACTATCATCAGTTTCATTGACAAAATTATCCTTTTATCACATCCACGGTTCCAATAAAAAAATCTGATAGATGCTATTCATACTTTTTTAAATAATTGTTATCCTCTTTCTTTTATCTTCTCTACAATTGAACGAAATTAAAATTTCATATATATAATAAATATATTACACATAATTCACGTGAGAAAGACAAATTTTTTACGATTCCTTACGTTAAATCTATTTCCGAAAGTTTCCTTCCTATCTCTAGTATGTTCCATTGTAAACTAGCATTTTCTATCCCTAACACATTAAAAAATTTTATAAAAAGAAAAAAAGATAAGCCTAATTTCTTATCCAATCAGAATGTAGTTTATAAGATCTCCTGTGACGACTGTGAGGCGAGTTATGTTGATCAGACAAAAAGAAAATTGAATATGAGATTATACGAATATATCTTTGATATTAGGAAGATTACTGGTTCTCCTATTGTCATAACTGATCATCGTATTAATTTTGATCATAATTTTAAATGGAACGAGGTGAAAATTTTAGACTGCGAATCTTCGTATAACACGAGATTGGTGTCTGAAATGATTCACATTAGAAGACAGAAACAAGGTCTCAATAAACAAAATACCGAATCTTTACCTGAAACTTACTCACAGATCATTCAATCTCTTTCTCCTTCTTAACTTTCTCATTCTTTTCCTATTCATTTCTTCTCTTCCCACTTTCTCTTCCCTCTACTTTATTTTCTCCCTCTTGTGCTCCCCTTCCTTTTTAGTTTACCATTTCAACCTTCTTGTCTTTATATGTGTACTTTACTTTATTTTTTAGCATCTTAGAGAGATGATTACATTCAATCTCATCGCATTGCCTAATAGATAACATATCATTTTGACACACAAAAAAAGGTATTTATTCTCAATTTATCTATATGACTAAATTTAATATATATATAATGTATAATATGACAGTACTTCACACTTTCTTTATCGGCATTAACTCTAATGTACACGTCTTAAAATATTAGATTGTTTTTTTGCCTTTTTATTTTTATTTTTATTTTTGCGACTCGTTTCGTACCTTTCTTTTTATTATTTGCGACTCGCTTTGTACTTCTCTTATTATTTTTATTTTATATTCCTGTGATAATTTATAATTACATTTTGTACTTTCTAATAGAAACATGTTCGTCCTTATTCTACAATCCGGAGGAATACATTGTTGTCGATTACAACTTTCGTATAAGTTTCATTTTATTTTGGAGCGAGATTTATATTTGATACTGTGATCGAGAGCGAATTTTAATTTTTATATATCTTATCCATGTAATATTTCCATTGTTATTTTTGCGTCACATTGAAAATGATCCAACAGGGATCGAAACGTTTGGGTTGTTTACTTGTTAACGGTCAAATTAAATTTCATATTTTAAATTGATGACATGTTTTATTTTATTTTTTAACTGTTCAAAATAATTTTGTTATTTTATGATAATTGTTTTAGGCTCGTAGCCTTTTGTTTTTCTGTTTTTTTTTTAAATAAAATAATATGTATTTAAGCAGGATTGTTTCTGTAAAACAAAAAGTATTACATTAGCATGCAACATAAGAAGAGAAATTCACATATAATATAAATTTATGATACTTACAATTCCAATCTTCAGACTCTGGATCGGGCTCATATGACCGGAGACAGAATAATTCAGCTACGAAGAAGTCCACTTCTTCCCATATATCTATATGCTCCTCTCGCTCTCAATGTCTCTCAGTTCGTATCATCTGTCAATTGGTAATATTTATAAATCCTTTTATTTTGATATAATAACGAAGTACACCCTGAAAAATGGATTACAAAGTGAATTTAAAAGAAGTATTATTGTTGTGTGTTTGTGACGCTGATGTATGGAAGGTTGTATGGAAGGTTCGCTCGCCGGCGTGTAAATAACAACGACTCTCTTTGTAATAACAATTTGAAATTTATTGTTGACTCGAATTAAAATTTATTCGGACGGTAAGTGATGCTCGTAAGCCGAAACTTGATTCAATGCGTGCACAGGTAATTCGCACTTGGTACGACATCAAGTAATTTCTTACAGCCGTTCGAAAGAAAGTGTATTGCGAGCAGCAACGAGACCGGAAATCTCGCTGGAGATTTACATAATTCTCACGCACTGAATGCTCTCGCGGTATGCGTATACTCAAAACGTTAAGTAAAATGCAACGGTAATATACGATGAAACTTCGGTGTGATTCGCTCTTCAGGGGTTAAGAAGCGTTATGAATGAACTAACGATAGATGATCCGTATTGATCAGGATCGGGAAGCGAACTGAACGTTCACACGCGGAACGTGTGCGCGATCATCTTTTCAGCTGTCGCGCAAGGGGAGGTCGCATACCATCTGAGATAGATAGCGTGATTAGATCAGGAGCGAGATATCCGCATGTTTTGAACAATGACGGCTCGGTGTCTGTGAGCTGTTTGGTTACCATTGCTGAGAAGATATTCAAATTAATGATCATTCCGAACAATTATAAAAAGTGAATTAGAAAATAAATCTATTTATTATAGTTACAGAGGGGATGATTTGTACGCCTACCTCGTTCCGTAATTGTAGCCTGATCTGCGGTTCGTTATCGATCATAAGAAACTAGAAAAAAGAAAACTAAAAAGACGTTAGAAGCACAAAAATATTTGAAATTACAAATAAAAAAGAAGAAAGCTACTTACTCCCTCAACGGAATACTCATAACGGATCTCGATCAATTATCTCAGGTTGCTCATTATTGCAGGAAAATTTTTCAATAAAAGTTTTATTTCTAAAAAAATCACACTAATATGTATAACTGTTACTTCTACTATCAACCAATCAATTAATAAATGTGCACAAGTATTCTACCATTTAGCGTTAAGAGGATGCTGGAGCGAAGGCTGAACTTAATAAAGGTCGATATTATAAGTAGGAATACTAGACGACCCCCTCGCGAGTTGCCACCTTGTCGTGGTGAGGGGGCTCTCCCATGGGTTGCTTCGCTGCTCGTGGGGATCTAAGAGCAACCTGTACGGACTCCTTCCTAACGGGGGGAGTCTGTACACCGGGTCCGGCACCTCAAGGGGGTCTCCTCTCCTCGTGGGAGGGACTCCTAGGGGTCTCGTCCCTTCGGGACAGGTCCTCATTGTGCCGGTAGGGGTTGATGGCCCTGACTACAATCGCCCGGTGGCACGGCACCGTTAGGGGGAATTTTTATTCCCTGCGGGTGTGGGCTTCAATCCCCACCGCACCCGGGGTCCCGTGGTGCCCTCCCCTCCCCTCTGGGGGTTGGGGTGGTCCCCTCGGGTTCCGGGTGTGGAACGTGCGAGCGGGTGCTTCCGCAAGGCGGGTCAGCCCGTATGCTGGGTGCTCCTGGTTGCGGGCTGGCTCATGCCACTGAGAGGGGAGGAGGTCCCTAAGAGCTTGGGCTCATTGCACCGGGGGCGCCTCTCTCCCCCGCCTCGAGAGGTGCGGACTCTGTCCGTAAGGGAGGACGAGGCCGCGCGGACTTCGATCCGTCGTGGAGCCACCCGTCTCTCTCGGAGCAGGGGGTCGCGCGGCCGCTCGGACGTATTCCGAGGCAGGGCGCGCGATCCCCGCTCCCTCCAGGCCGCTCGGACGTATTCCGAGGCCGGGGGAGCGTTGAGCAGTAGAAGCCCGGTGTCTCCGCGATGGCGTCCCTTCCGAAGTCGCACACCGGGCGGCGCACACTATCGTTGGTCGCCACGGCGGCTAGGGCCCGGAAGGACCGCTTCCGTGACCTGAATCGTCCGTGGGGCCGCCCCGGGTGGCGTCACCCGCAGCGGTGTCCTCGTTGTCGGAGGCGAGGGACCCCCGAAACTCGTGAGTGGATTTGCACCACATCCGCTCACAGGAAGTAAGGGGCCGGAGGCCAGTGTCCCCGATGATACATTCCGAGCCATATGCCAACTTCCCGGGGGAACTTGGGGCCCCCTCTCCCCCTCTTCCGGGGGAGGGGTGAGGGTATACCCTGGCTGGCGGAGCCGCTGCGGGCCGTGGGCATATTTGCAATGTCTATCAATATTATTAATACAAACAATGCGGACGGGATACGCTCTGCCAAGAGCGTCGAGGAGAATGCTCGCCCAACCAAGGGCGAAACCGAGGGCAGTAACCCTCACAAATTGCGTCTCAGCCCTGCCTGCAGCAAGGTCGGGGCGCGCGCCGAGGCTGCCGCCTCTGAGGGCGCCCTATCGAGGGTCGGATCTGCGGGCTCGCTGGGGTCTTTCGGGAGCGAGAGCCGGGAGAGCCGGAAACGGATGACCAACTTCGTGGTCTCCTCCTCGGATTCCGAGAAGTCCACGAAGAGATAGGGGGAGGCCAGTTTTGAATCCCGAGCATGCCAGGAAATTTACTGCCGAGACAAGGACAAAGAAGGCTGATAAGGCCAAGGCCCGGCAGCTGCGGAAGGACCATCGGGCCATCATAGACCCGGAGGTGGAACCATCCTCCACGTCCGCCAGGAGGGTCAGGGATAGGGTAGTCGAACTCGTCCTCGAGTTTGACGAGCAGCCTTTGCGAGCGATCGCAGCAGTGGTAACCCGCGAATTCGGGACCATCGCGAAGGCTGAGAAGTCAAAGAATATCAAAGGAGATATTATCAGGGATCTGTGGACAGCGTTCACGAAGCTGTCCGCAGCCCTGAGCTCCGTTATCACGAGGACGAGCGACGGCGACCTGGCGGCCGATGGCAGCCAGATAGACGAATGCTCCGGATCCGGGACCTGGGCGGAGGAGAGGTGGAAGCTCAACCAAGAGCTGGTGTTCCTCCGTTCCAGGAACGCGATCCTGGAGCATGACAGGATGAGGGATCGGTCGACCTCCCGATGTACAATGACGGGGAAGGATGGGGCGCCAGGCCACGAGTGGGACTCGACCATGAAGTGGTCGGGTCTCGAAAGCTCGACTGGCGCCCGCAGCCCCGTTAGAACGCGGGGGGGACGGACCACTCCCGCGGAGGGGGAGGAGCCGCGGCCTCGCGTGACGGTCACGTAGGAGGACCTGAAGACTCCATACTTCAGGTCTCCTCTGCAGGGAGTTTCAAAACAGATGAAACCCCTGACGACCGCCGCGGACAGGGTCGCATCCATAGGTAGGAAATCCCCTACCAACAAAAGGAAGGGGAGGACCAACGGGAGAGACGAGGAGGAAAGCCGAATGGAGCGGATCTTCGAGCGGCTCCTGCCCCGCCTCCTGAGGGGGATGGGGGTGGTACCGACGATGGCGCCGGTCCAAAAGGGACCACCCCGCCAAGCGGGGCGGCCAACCTCCCACCCAACCCGCGGCGAAGAAAAAGGGAACTACCCCCAAGGCGGGAGGGGAATGCACCCAGCATGCCCCCTCCTGCCGCGAGGAGGGACCCGTCGCCCCCCGCGGTCCCCAAAACAACGGAGGACGGGACGCGCGCAGCGGACGCCAACGAGGCGACCTGGGCGCAGGTCGTCTCGAAGGCGGTCAAGAGGGCGACCGCCCAGGCGGCGAAAAACGAGACGGCGCCGCCCCGGCCGCCCAAGAGCGCCAAAGCGCCTGCTCCCACTAAAAAGACTGAGAGCGGAGGAAAAACGGGCGGAGGAGCAAAGAAGGGGAGCACTGCCGTAAGCCCTCAAGCCTCCGGCAAGAAGGCTCCCCCTCTTAAGCTTAGGTCGCCTAATGGCGCCGCGATCACGCTCGCGTGTGCCGATCCCAGCGCCTATCAGAAGGTGGTGGCAAAGGCGCGATCCTCGATCTCTCTCAAGTGGGGATCGAGGATCTGCGCCCAAGGAGGGCCATCACCGGGGCCCTCATATGGGAAGTCAGGGGCCCCGAGAGCCGAGCGAAGGCTGATTCACTGGCCGAGAGATTATCGGCCATCTTTGCGGACAGGGACGATGTGAGGGTGTCCCGTCCGTCGAAGACGGCCGAGATCTCTGGGCTGGACGACTCGGCCACCTCCACAGAGGTGACCGAGGAGCTAGCGAGGGCCTGCGGGCGACTCTCGCGAGAGTTTAAAGTGGGCGAAGTGAACAGGGCCCCCAATTAGGCACATGTTGGGCGAGGTGCCTCGTAGAGGCAGCCAAACAGCTGGTGGCCGCTTCTCGCGTTAAAGTGGAGTGGTCGAGCTGCAGGATAGCTCTGCTGTCGGCCCGGAGCCTCCAATGTTTCCGGTGCTTGGAAGCTGGTCACGTCCAGTAGAAATGCACAAGCACCGTGGACCGCTCCGGGTGCTGCTACAGGTGCGGGAGCATCGGCCACGCGGCGCGCGAGTGCCGCGCCACGATCGACTGCTACGCGTGCCGTAGGCTCGGCCGCCCCTCGGGGCACCGCATCGGCGGCGGCGGATGTGCCGCCGCCAAAGCTAAAGGAAAGAGGGGAGTTCAGAAACCCAATGGCCCCCCCACCACCGTCGCAGGGCAGACCCGCGTGGCGGCGGCAACCATTGCGGAAGCACCGTCGGCCGCAGACGTGGCCGACGTAGAGATGGCCGTCGTGGCAGAGACATCCACCGCGGCGGCCGACAACGTCGGTGAGGGCGAGGAGCGAGGGACCAAATAATGTCATTCGCCCTTGCCCAGGCAAACCTCAACCACTCGGCCGGGGCACAAAGCATGCTCATGCAGTGTCTCGCCGAGTGGGGGGGGCTGGCCATCGCCGCAGATCCCTACCGAATCCCGGACAGTCACCCCAACTCGGGGGACTCTCTGGGTCGGGTGGCGGTGATCAGCCAGCACGCGCGCGACACCCCACCGATGATTCCCATATTAGCGGGGGAAGGGTTCACGCTGGTAGAGTGGGGACCCATCGACGTAGCGGAGTGCTACCTCCTCGCCTAGGCAGGAGGGAATACGAGGACGCCCTGGAGGCTCTGGGAGAGTACATACGCCGACGCTCCTCAGGCCTATACTGGTGGGGACTTCAACGCCCACGCATTGAAGTGAGGTTCCCCATCCACCGACTCCAGAGGCAACAGCACCCTGCTGTGGGCGGCGAGACACGGCCTCGTCCTACTTAACAGAGGCCGTGCCAGCACCTTCGTGGGGACCCGGGGGGAGTCGATCTGACGTGGGCGACCCCCGCGGCTGCCATCAAGATACGAGGATGGCACGTGGACGCCGGCTCCCTGGAAGAGCTAACAGACCATCGTCTGATCCATATGGAGTTGGTGTCCACTCCCGCGGAGGTGTCACGAAAACGCCGCCGGCGTGAGACGGAATGTCGATGGGCCCTGCGAAAGCTGGACCCCGGCGCCCTCGAGGTGAGCCTCCTCTCCTCCACCTGGCCGGAACGTGACCCGGCCCGCACGGTGGAGGAGGAGGCCGAATGGCTCGAGGACGCTATGTCGCGCGCGTGCGACGCGTCGATGCCCCGCTGTCGTCCTGTGGCGAGAAAGGCAGCCTACTGGTGATCCGAAGAGCCGGGCTACGTCAGGCCACAGTGGCTACCAGAAGGACGTATACTCGCCGCAGGAGGCGGGGCACCGACGCGGAGAAAGAAGCGGCCGCCGGGGCGCTCCGAGACGCAAGGAGCGCCCTTAGGGCGTCCATAAGAAGGGCGAAGGCCGACGCCTGGCACGAGCTCGTCTCCTCCCTGAACAGGGATCCGTGGGGGAGGCCCTACAGGATTGTGACGAAGAAACTTCGTCCGTGGACCCCCCGATAACGGAAACCCTGGACGCTCGGTTCCTAGAGGATGTGGTGGTCGCCCTCTTTCCCAACAGGGAGAGAGATATCCCAGAGAAGGCCGGCCCCCCGTCCGGATGGACGGAGGAACTGAGTGTCACCGGGGAGGAGATGACGAAGGCCTTCGCCCGCCTGAGAGGGCGACCGCGGGCGTCCCTACCCTCCGGCATCCACGGCAGGGTCTGGCTCGCCGCGGCCCCCATCGCGAGCGATCGCCTGAGGCAGCTCTATACGAGCTGCCTCAGGGAGGGAAGGTTTCCCAGGTCGTGGAAGAGGGCCCGGCTTATCCTCCTACGCAAGGAGGGCAAGCCGGCGGAGAGTCCGTCCGTTTATAGGCCAATTTGCCTGCTGGACGATGCGGGAAAATTGCTGGAACGCATCGTCGCTGCCCGCATCGTCCAGCACCTGTCCCGGGATGGTCCCAACCTATCCCGCGGTCAGTACGGTCAGGCTTCCGGGAGGGCTTGTCGAGGATCGACGCCATCAGGCAAGTCCGAGCCCTCTCGGAGCAGATGACCGCGGGCGGTGTCTCTGGACATCCAACGCCTTCAACAGCGTCCCGTGGGGTCAGGTGGTGGGGGCGATGAGAGGACACCACCTTTTGCACCCCTACCTGGTCGCCGTCGTTGAGGACTACTTCCGGGACAGGCAGCTGGAATTCCACGATAAACGGGGACTCCAGCACACTCCAGGACACGTCGTGCGGCGTTCCACAGGGATCCGTGCTGGGCCCCCTACTTTGGAACGTCGCATACGACTATGTTCTCCGCGCGGCCCTACCCCCCGGCTGCCACGTCGTCTGCTACGCGGACACGTTGGTGATGGCCGGGGGCACGATCTAGGAAAGAGTGGGTCGGCAAACGTCGCAGTGGCGTGCGTAGTCGGCTCCATTAGGGAGTTGGGCCTGAGAGTGGCCCCTCAAAAACGGAAGCAATATTCTTCATGACGGGAAGAGCGGGGTGCCTCCTCAGGCACATATCGTGGTGGACGATGTCCGCGTCCCAGTGGGACCCACTATCAAATATCTGGACCTGACCTTGGATGGTCGCTGGGGCTTCGTCGAGCACTTCGATGAGCTAGCCCCGCGATTGGGCCGCCAGGCAGATGCTCTGCTCGGCCTCATGCCCAATCTCCGCGGTCCGAACGAGTCGGTCAGGCAGGCGTATATGTACGCTATCCTGTCCGAGGCCTTTTACGGGGCCCCGGTATGGAACGAGAGATCCCTGGCCAGCCGCCGTATACAGGAAAGGCTGCACAGTGTGCAGCGGCGGCTGGCCCTCCGTATCTATAGGGCCTACAGGACGGTGTCGTATGCGGCCGTCATGGTCCTCGCGGGAATCCTCCCTGCCGAATATGTGGCCAACGACCTGGCGGAGACCTACGCCAAGGTGAAAACCATTCGGCTTCGGGGGGGATCGTAACCCCAGGGATCGTTGACCGACTGAGAGGAAACGCCCGTCGGCGGGTCTTTGGAGAGTGACGCACCACTCTCGAGAACAGCCCGCCGACAACGGGCGCCTGGACCGTGGAGGCCATCCTCCCCTGCCTCGAGGAATGGGTAGGCAGGGGATGGGGCGGACTATCGTTCCACGCGACGCAGGTGCTCACCGGACACGGATGTTTCGGGGAGTACTTGAGTCGCATAGGTAAGGAGCCGACCGCGCGCTGTCGTCACTGCGACGGGGACCGGGACACCGCGCAACATACGCTCGAGACCTGCCCGGCCTGGGCGGGCGAGCGCAGTGTCCTGATCCAGGAGATCGGAGATGATCTCTTCCTGCCGGCTGTCGTAAAGGCGATAGTCGGCGGGGAGAAGGCTTGAAAGGCATTCTCCTCCTTCTGCGAACGGGTGATATCGCAGAAGGAGGAGGCTGAAAGACGCAGGGAGCGGGCCCCGGGAGGCCGTGGCCCTCACTCGCCGCCGCCGGGCGGCGGAGGCGATGACGGGGGAGGAGATACGCGGGTCGGTGGCGTTGGGGGACAACGCGGGCGCCGGCTCTAGCCGGGTCGCTCACGCCCCGGGTCACCGCTCGCGCGTACGCGCCGCCGGGACCGCCCCACGGGGCGAGAACGGCGGCGACCTCCTCCCCCTATACAGGAGGTGACAGGGGAGGAAGACGACGGGGTGTACGTGGGGGGTGGAGGTGAGGCCAGCGGTCCCTCCTCCCGCGTCTCGGACACGGGGCGCAGTGAAGCGGCGGCGGGTTGCCCCAGGATCGCACGGCCGCCGGAACCCTGCGCGCGGGGGTGTAGCACCGCCGCCCCCTAGTCATGACTGCGCAGAGGTAGCGGGGCCTCTGCACCGCCGCGCGCGGGGGGTGCGCCGCGAGAGCAAGTCTCTCGCGACGCTTCAGCATGAGGGGCGCCAAACTCTCAAGATTGGCGCCCCTTGGGGGGCTTGGCGGAGGCCACCAACAACAACCGGGGCGGCGGGCGCGAGCGTGGTGTCCCCCCCCCCCCCCCAGCGCCCGAATGTTGGGCCGTCAGTGCCTTGCACCGCCCGGGGTCGTCTTCTCGACGTCCTAAATTCCCCGGGCGGGAAAGACTGTCGGCAAAAAGCCGACTGGCCAGAGAGGCTCCCAGAAGTATGCTGCACGCGTTCCTGGGAGCCCCTCAGATATGGTCCGTTCAGGACACCCGGAGGGGTTTTAGTGGGTGCAAGCCCCACATAATCCCAGGCTCTCCCCCGAGGCCCGGGGTATGCGTTAAGCATTTCCCCCCCGTTACCAAAAAAAAAAGACGGGTTCTAACCCGTGGGGCTAGAGGGGAGCGCGGGGCGCGCGGAGTACTCGTAGGCGCGGGGATACTCGTAACGTGACCCGGTCCTTATTTTTTGTCGTCATCCACCGCTTTTTCTTCAAAAATGCATCGATAATAAAGGCTTGCATGTTAGAGAAAGTCAGAGCGCACGACGGAGTGTGTAACGTGCTATGAGTGAAGAAAGGATGGAAGAATCAATAGAGTACGAGTTTCTTTTTTTTACGACACAATTTTTTCAATATAGTTTTTCCTGGCGCGTCGAGACAAAGAATGGGAAATAAAAGAAAATACATACGTAATAATGCGAACAAAAATTTTTTATTCACATCTTATTACACTGGTTTTCGTACTTATTAAAAACTAAAGCTAATAGTTCGCAATCGATGAGCTGATGTCCATTGAAGATGTCGCTATCACGTATAATGTTCTCAGATGCGATGTTGGAGAATCGCGTATACTTGGTATCTATCGTATCGACGAGTCGAGCTAATTGTTTGAATGTTACATCGATACATCCGTTAAAGTCAAACATACGTTGTTTCGATCATCGTAATGCGGCTGAGATACAATCCGCGTCCATATTTGTGCGGAGCGAAATACAGGCCGCGGCCCTGTTCCATCGCGCGGTCGACGTTGCAGCTCCTCGAGCTGACGTCGCGCGGCTTTGCTATCGTTTACCGCTTTCGCCAATCAAGGATTGGAAGTATCCGCTTTTTCGTTGTTTTTTTCCTCGTTGTTGTCTTCTTCGATTTCATGCCCATGCCGATCTTGGTCTTGGCTTTCATCGCTACCCAAACGGCAGCAGCGGCAACTCTCTCGCTCAGAGCCGAATCTCTCACGGTAACGCGTTTCCGCGCCTTCTCGGTGAGTACTTTGTCTGCCGCGTGTCTATCGATGAGATCGTTGCTCCGAGAATACGCGATGTCGTGTTCTCGGCATGCCGCGTCCAGCGGATTTATGCCCGCGTCACCTCTGGCTAATCGCTTCGTAAGCCGAGTGCCCGGGCCGCAAAACTGGTAGCCCGGAATATGTAACTCGAAAGGAAGTGCATTTATCACTCGATTCAACAGACTGCCACCCGACGCTGAAATTTGCCACAGTCCTTTATCTTAGGTGCGGGACCATCGATGTGCGTCCCTTGCCATGGCTGATTGTAGTGCTCATCGCAGCGACGATACATTCGAACCTCCGAATCCGCCTTCACGTGTTCAGGAAGCTTGTCCCACACGTAGTCGATATAGTCACCGTACACACGTAAGAGTATGACCTTCGGTATATACTGCAGCTGCTCGGCGTTCAAGTCCTGAATGTCGAAAGGATGACATAGCGCGAGATATATTTTGCTACTGCACGATTCATAAATTCGCGCGCCTTTAAATAGTCGTTCGAGAGCGCGTAGTGTGAGCATGAAATTCGTTCTGCAACCGCTGTCGATACGCGTCATAAACTGCGACGCGAAATCGCGAATGATGGGAGATAGCATGAAGAAGCGCAAGCACGGCTAAATGCTGCCGAGTACTATACGCGCGATCATTTGCGACCCGTCGAATTGTGGTAAAACCAACATTTTTATAAGCTTATTCGAGAGCCCGAACGACATACGTTTCGAAAACATGTACATTTACTCGAAATCGTTGCAACAGTCAAAGTATCGATATCTCGAAAATTTATTTACGTCTATCGACGAAATCGGCTACTTTATGTTTTCCACCAACAGCGACGTCATTCCACCGAGCGAGGCGTATCCAAATTCTATTTTTATCTTTGATGACGTGGCATGCGACAAGCAGAATGCGGTGAGAGACTTTTCGATGGGTCGCCACGCGAACGTCGACTGCTTCTATCTCTGTCAGACGTACGCGAGGATACCTAAACATCTGATACGCGACAACGCGAACCTGCTGTTCAAACAGAACGGTACCAACTTGAAACACGTTTACAATGATCATGAATACCGACATGTCATATGACAAATTTTGCACGTGCCGCGACTATTGGCAGCAAAAATATGGATTTCTAATGATAGATAAAGACAGTGGGTTCACAAACGGACAATACAGAAAAGAATTTAACGAGTTCGCGATACCGTAACGTGACCAGTCGTTGTCGATACTTAGCCAGAGACGAACATGACAGTTGTGCACGAGTGAAAAAATCGCAAGGGAGATCGAGAAGACGAGCGATTCGATCCGCAAGAAACATCGCGCTCTGAAGACCGGTAGAATCGAGGAGGGCATCGCGTTGAACAGACATTTTAAACCTCTTATCGAGCCGCTGCGACTTTTCATCGACAGCCCCGGCGTGCACGCGACAAAGAGAAAGTCACGCAACGTTTGCCTCTAAACGTGAGAAGAAGGAAAAAGAAGGAACAAGAGGAGGAGGAGGAAGAGAAGCGAACGAGACGTTCGAATGTTCCATGACTCTGCATAAATCCAATGATCGATCGCACGATCGTGCACAGCCGATAACCTCCACACCGCGTGCCAAAACCGACGATAGAGTCGTTGGAGAAACGACGGAAGACTCGCTAGCGACGAAGGTTCAAAATCAGCTGCAAACGTCGGAAGATCGAGAGGCGTTACCAGCTGGCTTGGGCCCGCTGGGTCAAAAGTACGTTGAGGCTATCCTGAGGAGTGCAAGATAAAGAAAGCGCTATAGATCACGGTGTTTACCTACACAAGGATGGACTGATGTTTGGCAATAAACGTTTCGACGTGGACAACATAATTATCGACGGCGTACGATACGCCGATACACCTGGTCTTTACGAATTGATTTTCAAGAGAATTCTCGACGATTCCCTCTACATGGAAGACGATATGCACAAGTACAAGAGCATGCTGTTAGTGACGAACGCGCAAACACAACCATTCGCAGGGTCGATTATTGAACAATAGGGGATATAAGTACAAACACGTAATCGCGCCGTTGATGTCGATCGCACACAAGAAACAGAAGAAGAAATCTGGAAAAGGATTACCTCATGCAATGACATTGAACGATAACGCGATTACGTGCACTGGGATGATCCTAACGAGCTGGTGGATCGTCTACGATTGCTCAACGCTTCACACCGAGCAGGCAATAACGCTCACGACAACGAGATGCTGTCGATCATAGAGGAACTTCGCGAAGCTGTTATTATAGCTCTTATTATAAATTAAATCGCGTATCCATGAAACAATTCAGTCGAGTAACAGCGAGAAAAAATACATTATTTTCTTATGCCCAGTGTATTACGCGTCGAATCATGAAAAAGAAATCTGAGAAAAAGAGAGAAAATTAGCTCCGAGAGACGTCGACTCGTCGAGGAATTGCACGCTCCTGCGAGAAGAAATTTTCCGCGAAGGTGCGTCATAGTTCGGGGATACGACGATCTGTGGCAGACTGATGTCGTTGAGATGCGCCCGTACTCGGGCTTCAACAGAGGCTACCACTACATACTCACCGTCATCGATATATTGAGCAAATACACGTGGGCCGCGTATATCATTCAAAACCAAGGGTGGAAGCGAGACGGCTAACGCTATCGCTGAGATCATTCGAAAGAGTAAAATATGTCCGAAAAATTTGCAAACGGATATGGGGAAAGAGTTTTACAACGCTGATGTGCAGAAAATCTTGAAAAAGTACGATGTTAATCACTATTCCACGTATCCGACGTTGAAAGCATCAGATCAAGCGGTTTAATCGCACGCTCAAAAACGACATGTAGAAGATGTTCATGCTTAACGGCAATTACAAGTGGGTCGACGAGCTGCCGCGTCTCCTGTCAGATAACAACGCGCGCAAGCATCACACCATCGGCATGCGACCCGCCGAAGTAACTCCCGCGATCGCCGAAAAACTCTTGGACACGGTCTATAGCGTGATAAAGATCGCGAGTCCTGCAAAATTCAAAGTAGATGATTCGGTACGCGTGAGCAAGTACAAGACGATTTTTGAGAAGGGTTACACGCCAAATTGGACCACCGAGATGTTTACGATCTTTAAAGTGCAGCGTACCAATCCTGTAACTTATTTACTCGAGGATTATCGCGGAAAATTCATCGCTGGAGCGTACTATGAATACGAGTTGTATCGCGCTACTTATCCGGACGCGTATCTCGTGGAGAAAGTATTGCGCAGGAAGGGAAACAAGTGGCTGGGATTCGATGGATCGCACAATTCATGGATACACAAAAACAATGTTATTTGATAAAATTTTGATTCATATATTTTATTTCTACATATAAAAAATATATCAATATGAGTATATAAACGTATATTTTTTTTATTACTTCCCATTCATCTTCATTTTGCAGTTATAAAATACGTATATAAATGTACGATACATGAAATGAAAATAATAGTAATACATAATAAATGGTACTACATAAAACATAATAGTAATACATATATACTGTATGAAAATATTTTAAAAAATGTAAAAAACATAATAGTAATATAATGTTGATACACACACACACACACACACGCACACACACACACATACACATATATATATATATATATATATATATATATATATATATTACAAAGGTATCCGCCAATGCCCCCACGGTAACGTCTCCGTCGAGTCCGGTACGACGTATTGTTTTTCGTCGTATGGACTCAGAGCGATTTTCGATTCGGATCGTGTACACATCGTGCAGTTTAGATCGTATACACGATTGACGACGAGTTATTTCGATCTCTTCGTTCAAACATCGCATGTAATCGTCGAACGTTATCGTTCGCGCTACGACGTTACTCTTTACGCCTTCCGCTTTTTTAGTTTCTGTCTTGCCGTCCACTCTTACCGCGTACATCTTCGCTCTGAGATCAACGAATTCGGTCATTATCACACCGTTATTTTCCCTCGTCCTTCATCAGACTGGATACTTTTTCGTTCGCGAGAGGCATACCGTACGCGTTGTCCACCGGATAATCGCTCGTGTCGAATCTAGCGATATCGCGTTTCATAGTCTTGTAAACGTCCTCGCACTCGACGCTGTAAACAAGACTGTCCGTGTACATAATTTTACATTTGTCGCGAAACAATGGTAACATATACTCGTGATGAAATTCGTACAAGCAGACTTTCGATATGTCGAGTATACACATACCCACCTAAATCGGCTTGTTGAACTTCACCTCGAGTTTGCGCAGTTCGACGGCAGTAAAATTTTCCGCAAAGACGCTACGTCTGTGGAAATTCGATTTCGCGATCATTGCCTCCGCGCCGTACTATCCGTCCCATTTTTGTTAATAATTTTACGTCAACGTGGTTGCACACATTCTCCATAGTTTTACCGAATACCGCGTTGTTCATTAATTTATATAAATTTTTCTCGAAATCATTTTTAGCGCGAGTTCTGAAACTTATATTGAATTCAATATAATCTCGAAGCTATGGAGATTGCGCGAATTGTAGTCGATGAATCTTTGTTACGCGAAGACCGACGAGTACATTGCTACAGGTTGCAGTAATGGATGACGCAACGCTGTTTATCGTACAGCGTCGCTAAAAGTTTAGCGTCGCGCTTGCCGGGCGGCTTATCGCGTGTCGGGCAAAACGGCAGGTCAGTGTGTTGATCGTGTAGATGTTGTGAATACTCGAGATCGACTTCGAGAATGTAATCGATGGGTGAATCCAGAGCAATCGCGCTCACGTCAAAGTTCGCAGCGCCTTTGATCGAAATTCGGCATATGGGAGGGCAATGGTTGACACATAAATTGTTAATATCGTAGTACATCAAGTACGACGACGGTTTCGATGAATCGTACGAACGCATGTACTTGCTATTAGCCTGCGCGTATCTGCTTGAACATTGACTGAGACCGCCGCGTATACCGCACTCGATGAACATGATCATATCGATGTCGGTGAGTAAAATCTTATATGCGTATGTTTTAGCGTCCCACGTGAAACCAGGTAATGTATAGTAATGCGCGGGATCGAGACCGTAACTCGTGATACAACTTTCGCGGAAATTTTCGAAATTGTCGGCCAATAACAAGACATCGGTTTTCAAGTACAAATCACTGTACTCGCCGAGCGTTTGAATGGAGAATCGCTTCCAAATGTTTGCGGTGTGAGCGTAATCGCTCTCGGATATGTATCGCCCGTTAATGAACTGTAAAATGATTCGCGCGGTGGTAAGCGCGTGTCCTGCAATTTTTCGACGCAGTCAACGTACTCGTACGGAAAGACACCTTTACAAGTCAGTAATTCAAATTCTTCATCCGATAGTGTTGAAAATTTGGAACATACGATTTTTAATTTGTCTCTGCTTAGAAACGACGCCAATTTATCAAGGCTTGCATTTAGAAATTTGAAAGAATTGATGAATCGTAATTTTATGCATTTTCGCGAGTCTGCTCTCTCGGTATCTTGAACATGTTTAGTGAACCAAATATATTTTTCATTGGTTATCGGTAACACATCTACATATCCTTCGTACGCGGTAGGCAATTTCTTTAATTATAAAGTGCGCGTCGTAGCCCGATAAATTGTGAAAAATTATCGGAATATAAAACGAATTTTTATAATTAAGATTGCAATTTGCATGCGCTGGACCACGGAATCTACCGGTGACAATGATCGCAGACCCGTGTATCGTCCGGCGTTTCTCGCAAATATGACAACGCATCGCCTCCAATTGTTCTTTCGACAACGTTTCCATGGGTACGATATTTTTCGATGCGCCAAATCGTTGAGTTGTCGCGCGAACCACGCTATACAGTCTTCATCGCGATAGAACCGATATGACGATAAAGCGTCGTTGTACGAACATCATACGTAGTATCCTATACTAAATACCTCGTGCCGTTGATACGTGTACGACGACGCATTTTCCCTGTCAAGTTCCATCTTCCGTAGAACGCACTCTAAGTCAGCGACGATGAATGAGGTGGGCTGTTTATTGCAGTGGTTCTCAAATTCAAGCCATTTGTCGTCCACGCTCGGCAGCGGAGTCGTTGATCTTCTCGCAGTCCATTACATGCGACTACAATTTTTCGTTCGTACTGAAGTAGTGCAAGCATCTGAAAAAAAAAACAAAAAAAATTATAACTATTATCTATTTTATTAGTAAGATAGAAAATTATAATAATTTTTCATGTATACTTACCGATCGCAGAAAAATTTCTTGTTCTTTTTCCCATTAATCTATGAGCTCACGAGACGGGATAGATTTTTTATCCACGCAAAATGTCCAACACCGTCGTTGCGTGGATCTTGCACGTACATGTTTCTCCTTCTTTTCATTGGTGAGTCGCAGAAGAAGGACCTGTTTATTCTTGATGCCATACACGTTGATCGACACCGCGTTCAACCGTTCAAATTTAGAAATGTCTTTTGAAGTCATTAGAAACTCAATATTTTGCGAGATTTAATACTGTCGTATAATGTGGATACGACGATTCCCGATCTGTATACTTTTCAGCGGGGTACAGCGCGGCGACCACCGGTCACGCGAATCATGCATTATCCGTCGTACGCACACTGATCACCGCTCGTTTCGTCGCTATTTCCCACTTTGATATGACATCCCGCGCGCATGGGATTTAATTTGTTCACATTGATAGTCAAATTCATTATACGTGACAATGCCCACTCGCTGTCGCGTTCCTGGAACTCGAGCGATGCTAGGATAGGCTCGATGACACGCTGCTCGTACCACTCGCGCAAATCAGTGTGTCGGTATATCTCGCTGTTCTTTGTAATTATGCTCTTATTAGCACGTTTATTCTTCGTCGCGAACTCACTGTTGAACGCGGTGTTCACTTTTACGTTACCGTGTCTTTCTACAGCGTCTCGTACACGCTCGAACACTATTTCTCTCGCGTCTTCCAAAAACCGTCGCGGCTCAATGTGATTAGAGTTTATCACAGCACCTATCGATATACGACTTTCAAACGCAGCGTCGATCTCTCGCCAGACGAGATTTTTCGTTGCGACTCGCGTACTCGCCACTCGCGTACTCGCCACCAACGTGCACGAACCTCGCTCCAATTGCAATTTTGCACCCGCGAGTCACGTGAACCTCGCCACCACGGATTTGTGTCCAATGACGAGACTTGGCACGACAAAGTTCTTCGAGCCACTCGTCGCATCATTACAGCCATGCAAAATACTCCACCAGAGATCTGATCGCAATGCTCCAGCAATTCGCGTTCCAGTCGCTCATGATTTTCCATGTCTTTTTTACAGTCTTTAGATCATGTCACACTCTTCCACGGAGCACTTGCACGTGACTGGTTCACATGTTACAACACCGCGATATATCTAAAATGTCATAATAACGTTCTAACACCTTTTCATTATGTTTGTTTGCGAAACTATTCTCACTCAAAGCATTGATTATCGCATCCATCGAAAAATAGTTTTAGCGCAAAATCGCGAAATTCCATCTATATATTGTCAATAATCAGCAGTTCGACGAACTTTTCATTACTCGCGGGAATCTTAATGCACATGCACCAACCTTGGCTCTTATCTGCGATTTTCTTCCCCAATAATAATCGTCCTTTATTACATTGACATTTCTATTCCAACAATGTCTCTTTTCATATTCCTCGTAACATTTGTCTCATAACCGTGAATACACTTTCTGTCGCGCGAATAAAGACCGAGTAAAGACAGTCAGAAACAGGCTCTCTAATAACCATGTTTCTCACCACGTATACCTATTTCTCGATCGCGTAGGAATTGCACCGGCGATATTCGCGCACTTGTGTCTCTTTTTCGCAGATTACCGAGAACATATAAAACATCATTTACATTATAGTCTTCCCACATATTTTCCAGTGTAGTGTTTCGCTCACAATACTATTCGCAATAGTTTTTTTCAATGTGTACAGTGTGGGCACTTGTTGCACGGAAATATAATATATGTTGGCATTCTGCAATTCGTGCAAGACCGACTGCTTAGCGCGTCAATATAACCGATATCGTGCTTCCTTACGAGATACATTTTCACGATATCAGTATCAGCCAAACGGATTATGCATGCTACATATACACTTTGTTTGAGATCGTTAATTCGTAAAAAGGTAATAATTTTTTCGCTCGATTAACAGTAATTGTTGTTAGACGCGGGCATGAAATGAGTTTATAAATTCATTTCTTGCACAATCTTAATTCTCGCTAAAGCTATCAATTTGTCGGTTTTTTTTCATTTCAAATTAATTCGTTACACACACAAACAACGGCAACGGACCCTCGAAGGTTCGAGAACAATTCAATTCACGCACGCGAGCGCAGCGCTCCGACGAACACATCACGCGCAGCCATCAATCCCACGCGCGGATTTTCTGTCGCGCATGACTGTTATGTCGAACATCATTAGAAAAGAATTCGAGGCGCCAATTAATTTTATACAACAAATGCCACGTAAAAATTATAATTGTGGCAAAATTCTATTGGATTTTATCAAGAAGAGAGCCCAGGCCACGAAAGCAATATATGCACCGATCGTCACTGATCTCTTAGTGTTCAGAGTCTTGCTGTTATATCGTGTCGAAAACTGTCGTGAATAACCGCCTAGTAAAACCGCTGTAAGGAAGATTCCTTCGAGAACCGTCGAGAAAATCGCCGCGATTTTCTATTACTTCTATTACTATTATAATTCGGAAAAGGTGATTGTATCGAATATTCCGCGATAATTATTTATGTATATTGAATTTGTGGTTGTAAAATTTGAAGTAAAATCTTTAGTCAAACTACAAAGAAACGGAGTTCTCTTCACTGTCGTGCGTTATATCAGCCGTGTGCCGTCCTCTCACTTTAATCTTTACGCGCGGTGCACTCCCGCACACACTTAAAGCATCACCCGTCGTACAATAACACTGGATTATGTATGCAGTGTTTAGTACGATCGTTCAGTGCATGGATTTCTAAAGATGGCACAAATCTTTCTACGTAATCTGTATCGTACTCGCTCAAGTCGCTAGCATAGTTAGCATCGTCTGATAATATTTCTTCGTCGGAATCGATTTCTTGGTCCATTATTTCTTCAAAATCCACTTCTTGGAGCACTTCGAACACTTCGTCTCTGATTTGTGAACTGTTCCGAATCCACGTTTCGAATATACTCAACTACGTTGGCTATGTTCGTACGATGGTTAGCCATACTTATGCTTATAGTCAATAACTGAAACGACCGATTCGTTCGTCTTCCAGGACACCAACTGTGGTGTCGAGCACTTATGACCTATTATATATTTTATTACGTCCAGTAGACTCCAAGATTTCTCCGTTTCGTGAAAATTTTGATAAAACAGTCGTTAATACAAAGCACGAATATAAAACTCGAGCTTTAACGGTCACCTATCGGCGAGCGTGATAATATTCAAGAACGTGCCATTAGAAAATCTTTCCAACGATATTTGAAACATAAACAAAAACATAGATATACTCAGAATCGTTAGATCCAATAAAATTTACGACAAAGATTACCATGTAGAGAAAATCCTATTTATACACGATCGCTTCAGTAAGTACAAAATCTAAATGTGGATCCTGTATAGATAAAGACTCATATTTCCAAACGTGTAAAAGCAAGTTGAAGGGCGTTTTCTCGTCAACAACAGGAAGTTGGTAAAATAAATGAGGAATCACAAAGCGTAGCTTTTAATTTTTTAGATTGTCGATCGTAAAATTTAAGTAAATATTTTCTAGACGAGAGAACGCATGTTCAAGTAATAAAAGAGAAATTGATGATAAAAAGGATGCGTTCGACTTGGAGTACTCGCCTTTGTGTGAATACTTGCACATCCTGTCATCCACATTTACTGCAGAAGAGTTATGTTTTTTTTTGTTTAGCAACCGAAAAATATCGGCGCTATTAACGCGTGGCGACATGTCACCGATCTGATAGTATATATAAACAGTATATAGCGCTTTTTTTTATTCAATCGTAAATATTAATTACGAGCGATGAGACATGGATCGAGTAAAAGAATATATACGTCGAAAATCGATCGAGCGCAAGAGGTACCGTCCCTTGTCACCAGGTCCGCCAAGTCCATCACCATCGAGGGAAAAAACGAGATATTGGGAATGTCCTGCTGAAAAAGCATTAAAATCGTGTTGCTCATCATCAACGTCAACAATGTCATCAAAATATAAGTCATAAGGTATTGTATTTAGAGTGACTAGTACTAATGCATTTTATTCTCTGCTGAAAAAAGCGAATAGTGGTTAAAAAAATTTTTCGTTCTCTTTTTCCAGAAAGTGCTGCTAGCGATGTTCGAGACACCGATCGCATTCGAACGTTGTCGATTGCGAACTGTTAGCTCTAGTTTTTAATAAGTACGAAAACCAGTATAATAAGATGTGAATAAAAAATTTTTGTTCGCATTATTACGTATGTATTTTCTTTTACTTCCCATACTTTGCCTCGACGCGCCAGGAAAAACTATATGAAAAAACTGTGTTGTAAAAAAAGAAACTTGTACTCTATTGATTCTTCCATCCTTTCTTCACTCATAGCACGTTACACACTCTGTCGCGCGCTCTATCTTTCTCTAATATGCAAGCCTTTATTACCAATGCATTTTTGGAGAGAGAGCGGCGGGTGACGACAAAAAATAAGAATGGTCCTATGTTTACGTAAGAACCGGGACCTTTCCCCCTCCTTCTCCGCGTTATGAGTATCCCCGCGTCTATAAGTACTCTCCACGTCCCGCGCTTCCCTCTAGCCCCATGGGTTAGAACTCGCCTAGTATTCCTACTATTACAGTTTTTCATTTCCAATGTATAAGATGCTTACGCCCTCTGAATTAATATAATCATGCAGGAAATTCGATTAATTATCGATTTTTTTTTTCTGTTTCCTACATTACCATCTTAGCAGAGACGAAAATATATATTAGGCTCGGTTCCACAAAGTGTAAGATTTATTTTACTTTGGAAAATTGTCCAATTTTAGAATTGAGGAAAAAATAAACCGAAATTGAAGTTAATCTTATATTTGGAATCGGGCCTTAGAAATACATATATTATGTATACATGCAATGTTGACTGCATTCCAATATATACCACCAGAACTAAAAATCTGTAATATACATAAAATACAGATTTTTAACTAATAGTTATATCGATACGAAACCGTAATAGCACTTTTTCCTTACGTCCAATACCATTTTAGGTAACAATAATATATTATCAATAAATGAATACGACATTGCACATACATAATGTAACTCTTTTTTTGCTCTGTCCAATAAAAAAGATAGATACTTACAGTATTTACATTACTAACATGCCGACTTATATATTCAATGTAGAAAATTATATTAGGTGTTGGAATTAATTCGTAGCGTTTTACAAGTGATGGGAAGTACTTTCATTAATGTATTTTTTAATGCTCATGTGAAATAAATAACATTCTTTCATTAAAAACGCTACGAATTAATTCCAACACCTAATACTATGTGAACACACACACACACACACACACACACACACACATGCACACATTATATAAACAGATAAAAGTTACTCATGTTGAAATAATCATGCAGATATTATCTATTTATACGCAATATTAGAATTTTATGTACATACATTGTATAATGTGTGTATCGCACAACAAACATAACATTTATAATTCTAACATACTGTTGTAACATATATAAAAAAACATTAGTGAATATAAATTATATTTTATATGTATTATAATGTATTATACATATACACAATAATGTACCCAAAATATAATTTTAATATTGCATATATTATTAATTCACTAACACGTCTTCGAGATGCATCCGAAAATCAGTTTTCGCAGATTCGGTGTACGTGCGACATGTGGATTGGAAGCTTCTAAACCAATTTCAAATGTTTCTAGAAGTTTCCAAAAAACAAACTTGACAATCATCTCGTTGATAAAATCAAAAAATATAATCAAAGCCGCAAGTCGTACGTACACGAATTCCAAAACGCTAAAACGGCAATCAAATTCGGATCGCTCACAGCGCACGCGCGCTTGCGTGACGTGAAACACGTAACATACTGACACCCGAATCAGAATTCCTGATTTGGCGGGCGCGCATGGCAATAGCGTACCGCTAGGCCATCGCAATCGAAAATTGCCAATCGCTGTCCGAATCATGGAGTCACCTCAACTTTTATAATTTTTCGAGAATTTCATAGGCAATTGAAAAGGAAAGCCTTTGTTCTACAAAAGGGATAAAAGGCTAAATCGAGCTGTGATCCTGCTTCTTCGCTTTTTTTCAGTCAAAGTTAACGCTTCGCAATAAGTGCAATCGCCTATGAGACGCACCGCTGCAAGAAAACCGCCGCGTTCGATTTGTGATCGAAGATTCGCATAAGTCGAACTTTAGCTAAAAACGCCTTCTCGCTCAAATTCTCTTTCTATCGCTCTCGCTTTGCCTCGCTCTCGAACAATGTCTATATGCAATAATAGAATAATATTTTGTGTCATTGTGTACATACATTATAATACACATAAAATGTAATTGTAATTCGTATCCATGAATGTAACATGTAATATGTATTAACTATATATAAATATATTACATATATAATGTACGTAGCTACTCTATTTTTGCTACGTTTAATGAAAAGATGTAGAAGTTACTCATATTAAAATATACAGATATTAGTGGTGTGTGTACTTAAATATAATACACATATAGGCAATATTATACAATATTGTAGTATATATTAATGTATACTATAATGTGTGAATAAACATACGTTACAGATAGAAGTTATTAATGCTAAGCTATTTATGCATTCCCTATGTTTAAATATGCAATATTAAAATTGTATGTATACATATATAATAATGTGTGTATCTGCATGAGTATCTCAGTATAAATTACTTCTAGCTCTAATTTGTGTAGATGTTCACACATTATAATACAACACACATGCAATAGTCTAATATTGAAAAAAACAATTATTATATAGGGAACTTTAAATCTATAAAATATACGTATAACTAACATAAATCAAGGCTAATGAGGCAATATAGATATATAACGAAAAATTCACATATTCAAAAAAATTGTGTTACAAATTGTCAAAGATGAAATGTAAAATTTTAATAGATAGATTTATGTAAATGTAATTTTGTGATAAATTATGTATCAAAGCTTCTTGGCACGCTCTCTATCTACTGAAATTTTACATCACTTCATCTCTGGTAATCTGCGAGTTGCTGAACAATCTTTTTATCTGTGAGCTTTTCGTAATATATCTGTATTATTGAAGAGGACTTCAAAGTAAGTTGAAAGTCAGATGTTAAAAATTGACGATTGTGATTGGTCAATTTTTAGCTTCTGACTTCTGATTTATAATTAATGGCTTATTATAGAAGGCCCATAATAAGAAGAGTACTCATACTTACTCAGAAATTACTCATACTTCGCTTTTCATAATATGAGATAGACACAATAGTGAATATTAGAATTATATTTTACGTGTATTATAATATACATACAAAACATAAAATATATTTCTAATTCATATTCACATACGTGTGTAGCTACTTCATCTCTTTTTGTTAAGTATACCAAAAGGTGTACTGATGTCCTCTTTTTTTCTACGTTTAATAAAAAGAGATATGTTTTTTATGGTCAAATATACGGATACTAGTAATCTATGCTTTTATATTTTTAATATCAGAATACATACATCTAACATAAATCAAAGCTAATGAAAGTCAAACGCAGATGATTAGACGTAACATCTTACAAAAAATAATCAAATTACGAATCCTCTGATAAATGATATCTTCTTTATTTTGTACATTTCAGCTAACTTTGAAGTCCTCTTCAGTAATACAATAATAATTTACTGATTTATGGCTTATTATTGGCCTATTAAAGGATTATTAAAGGCCCATTAAACATAATAAAAAGAGATGGAATAGCTACATATGTATGTGCAATGTATTTATGTACTGACATATTACATTCTAAGTTAAAATGGCATTGCGAACAAAGGAAAAAGTGCTATTACATTACACGTGTATACATGTATTTCAAATACATGTTTGCATTCGAAGATATATAATATCTATGTCACAGTCAAAATGTTCATTTAGTAAAATATATATATTGTATTAGGTGTTGGAATTAATTCGTAGCGTTTTTTAATGAAAGAATGTTATTTATTTCACATGAGCATTAAAAAATACATTAATGAAAGTACTTCCCATCACTTGTAAAACGCTACGAATTAATTCCAACACCTAATAACTTGTTAGTCAACGTATACATTGATCTATAAGTGTATACATTTACTAAAACACTTTGAATATAATGTGCTTATATACATTTCATAAATGTACAGCGTCATATGAAAATTATGCATATAACTATTGATTATGTAATGTATATTTTATATATGTATAGCACATATATAAGTATAACATATATATAGCGTGTCCAAAAAGATCCCTTTATGAGCTGAACATAAAGATGATTATAACTAATCGTGAGTATGAATTGTATTTGTATCAGCATACATAGTACACCAAAATATAATGCGTTGACCTATGATTCACGTTCTACGATTTAATTACGGCCATCCTTGTGCTATAAGGCCCTTACATAACGTTTTTGTAAGAAACGCTTCAGACAAAAATTGTAAGGTTTCAAAGAAGCTATTTACTGATATTCAGTTAGACTTTGGATGGCGTCTATAGGGTCAAGGTCTCATCTATGTTTTTTTAATGAAACATGCTATTTTTATTGTAGACTCTAATATACAGTTATTATTGATATATTGATTTATACGAAGATATAAGTTCGAAAAATTTTCGATCTAATAGAAATGATCCCACAAATATCAAACTGCTATAATTTTAGAAAAGTTTGATCCTTTACAGGATTACTGTTTAGTTTCTTTGTTTCGGTCATGTCAAGCAATCAGCTTTTGATTCCATCATGACAATGCATCTATTCATATTTCTTCGCAAAATTGCAGACGCAAAATTCTACAAATTGGTTCCGCAATCGTATTTCATCAGATTTGATAATCGAAATGTCTCTGGCAGTAAATTAAAAATAGTCAGCCCACGAAGAACGCCTCCGACATTTTCTATAACTAACCAAAACACGATTTATAGCTGTGGCATTTTGTTATAGTTAGTCAGTTCACAATTAACGCCTCTGGCAGTAAATTAAAAATAGTCAGCCCGATGAATGCTTCTGTCATTGGATCATAATTAGGCAAAGCACAATTTATTGTTATAACATTTAACCATATCACTTGTATGATAAATAAAAGTGATATTTTCACGAATGACAAAAAGATACTAACCTTTCCCGTTTTGGCTTTATAGGATGCCTTCCAACAAGAAAATGATATCACAATAACCTCTTAACCAATTATGGCTTTATAGAGTGCTTTCCAACAAGAGACACAGTGTGATACGGTATGACACGGTGCATCATTACAATCTTGTTGTTTGCCAATACAGGGATGAGATAATCACTGTATTGTAGCTTCACTCGCTGAGTAAATCGCTTGTTAGAAAGCACCCATAACCTTCTTTTATCAAAAACAGACAATTTTCCGCTACTATATTTTTTCTATTTTGTGGATATAAAACATTATATATTGTGACGTGACGTTTTCCGTCCAGCACAAGGGCCGCATGGTCTGACCGAACAGTGCAGTCTAGCGTCCTGAGTCCTCTCACATTTTGGGGGGGCGGACGCACCTGCGCTTTTTTTTGTTTGCGTACCTTACGCGTTCCGCGTCGCCGTTTTCGTTTTCCCTTTTCTGTGTATTCCCGTACCGAGGGTCACAGAGGCCGGCGACTCCCGCGATCTTGACAGAATGACGCCACCTCACCGGAGAGAAGAGGAGGAAGAACGACCAGGAATGGGAGCCAAGAGACGACCGCTGCTGACGGACCCGCCGAGGGCGCATGACACCTGACCCCGCACGCAGGTGATATCATTCATTATTACGCTCTTTTTTTTGTCGCAAGACATTTCCTATCGCACCCTCTTCCAGGCGCAAAGCGGACCGAGAGTTAGAATAGCATGACGGGGGTGACCACTCTACGCCCCAAGGACGGCGAAAGCCCCGAATAGACACCTCGAGGCCACGAGGCGATTATCTTATTCTATAGTATTACACGGACAATGGGAGATTGCGATAAGCGAGATTCAATTTCCCTGTAGCTTTTTACATGTATGTCATAACGAAAATGTGATCGGATTCGTCGATGTTAAACCCGATGAAGGGACGAATGGTGCGTTTACGGCAAAAGAAGTTACACTTCCAAATGGAATTTACAGCGATATCCATGAGCTTATTGACACAATTAATACTGCGTGTAAAGTTGCCGAATCGCATTTTTATTTCAAACAGCAAAAAGTATCTGACGATAAAGTCTTGATAAATATTAACTGTAATGAGAAGTGCAAAATGCTACATCATATAAATTTTTCCAATAATCATCTACGAATGCTAGGTTTCGCAATTTCCACAAATAATTACCCATTTTATCCCAAGCTACGATATATAAACCTAATTCGAATGAAACAGAAGAGAAAACTTTTCTTACTCACGGATTTAATAAGGAGATGGGAAAACGACTTGTAGACGGTTACTGATATAGCGAACCCTGTAGTTTGTGGCGCAATACATCCCGGTTACATAGACGACACGTTAGACTCGTCAAATCTCGGCGCTCGAGAGATGGGCGCAATACATTTGAGGAAATCGTGCGCTAGATCTTATAGGTCACCTTCACTGCGACGTTTTCAATCAAGATAAATTTTTAATTAACGAAATGGAAGTTAGAATGAAACTTGTACATTCAAAAGATTCGTTTTGCCTTACGGAGAGTAAAATGATATCAAAAATACGTATTCTCGATGTCAGTTAATTCGTAAGAAAAGCAAAAATAAGTCCGGGTGTGCTACTCGTACACGCTAGAATGCTAAAACTACCGCCAAGTATCCCCTTACGAGGATCGAAGTTAAAACATTCACGATACACACCGGCATAGTGGGGGAATCGATAGACAATGCAATACTCGGACAGCTACCGAAACGAATAATAGTTACCTTTATCGATAACAAGGCGTTTAATGGCGATAGAAAATTGAATCCGTTTAATTTCAAAAATTACGGAATAAATTTCTTTTCGCTTTACGCCGATGGTATGCAATCTCCAATAGGCCGTTACAGCCAAATTTTTCGAAAGACGAGCTGCTCTATGTTGAAGCTTATCACACATTTTCGGGAATCGGCATTTACTTTCTGAATGAAGATAATTCTATAAATAGAGACGATTACGCCAATGGCTACACTCTTTTCGCTTTCGATCTTACTCCAGTTCTATCCGCAGATCTAATTGTGCAGAACATTGGAATCTCGTGAAACACGGAAGCTTACGATTAGAAGTGAGATTCGAAAAAGCTCTTTCTATTGACTATTAGTTATATCTATGCCGAGTTTGATAACGTTTTAAAAATTCACTCCTCACGTTATTGGCGACTTTTCCAGTTAGCCCTATGACTGTTGCGAGAAAATTATTTTCCCCCCACTATATATTTTTTTCTCATCGAATTGCACGCAAGACGAAAAAGCTTCAGTTTTGCTCATGATACCGACGCCGACGTTTCGCGACATAAAAAGAGTAGCGAAAATTCGAATAATGGATATAGTCTTCGACATACAAGATTTTCGCGATGTCAAAGAAAACTTTATTCCAAAAGAAGTCGCGGTTCTTGCGATTAATGCACTGATCACCGAATACTGGATTATGATGCCGCCTTATCCATTTGGCGATTTATCCGAGAAAGCAAGACAAGAAAACAACTGGCTTACGAAATTATCACGGAATCGAATGGTTCTATGGAAACGTCAATCCTAAAATACTTTACGATATAACTGCGAGACATTACACGCCGCGCACGCTACATCTATAGCAGAGGACAAGAGAAGGCGCGTTATCTGAGTAATCTATTTTCCAGAAACATATATAATCTGGAAAGAATTTCTCCGGCTTTCAAAAATCTATTAGATTTTCGAAGAACATGGACGGCGCTGCACGCATCACGGATTTCGAACCAATGTTGAATCTTACATTGTGTCTTACGTAACGCTTACAAATTAAAACGTTGGCTAACTATACAAAATAGCAGCAATTCGAGCTACGATAGCCTTCCCTCAGAAAATTAGAGCGAGAGCGACGTCGAGAGCGAAAACAGACAGCGA
Source organism: Acromyrmex echinatior (assembly GCF_024713525.1). NCBI lineage: Eukaryota > Metazoa > Arthropoda > Insecta > Hymenoptera > Formicidae > Acromyrmex > Acromyrmex echinatior. The sequence goes on from NC_141857.1 coordinate 9,215,564, forward strand.
ATTTTTCAATTCAATCTAAAAATCAGAAACACGATATATTTCACAATATCAAAGCTAGAAATGGGCGATATAATATCGATAAAGATATATCGATATTTTTCCACCCGATAACCGATAAAAAACATCGATAATTTTGTCAGTAATATTTCATATACCGATACAAAATATGTCGATATCGACTTTCGACACGTAAGATTGTAGTGCACTGGTGTCACGAATGCCATGATCCTTAGGCGACGCCCTCCGCCATTTTTTCGAATCAATGGCTGCGTTCAGCAGATTCAACAGTTGGGTAAGCGATGAATGCACCCATGGATTAGTTTCGGACGTGATCCAAAGCGCTACAAAGGCTTCGAAACATATGATTGATCACGTAAAGCAAGATTAGAATGACGCAACACTGACAGAGCATTCCCTGAACGCATCTAGGCTTAGCACTAACTGGACAATTGGACGTTATTCTTTGAGACTTCAAGTTCGACCTTCATTTCGTTGTCTTGCTGTTCCATATAGTAGGCAGCAGTACAATCATGCAGTAAGTATAATACATACGTATCAAGTAGTATCAACTGCTAAGAAGATTATCATTATGCCAAGCTACTGAGTGATGATTACATTTATCGTATATACTCAGGCTATTAAGGAAGAATCTAAATTGTGTGCTTGTTGCGCCATACTAAATTGGAATTCATCCAAACGATTCAACGAAACAAAATCGCTACAATAGACGAAGCGAACAAGTCCTCACAAGTTGTCGCTTCTGTCTCGGATATTACATTTTGTTTTTTCAATTTTTAAATCGGCGATATTGTTTTTTTGGCATTATTGAACGACAAAGACCGTTAATTCAAAGAAAAATAAGTTGAACCCTGTTAATCCCGGATGCAGGGATTCATATCTGGGGCGAACAAATAGAAGAAAAGAAAAATACACTGAAATAATATAAGTTTCTTTTTATTTAAAAACTATTTATATGCTAAAATGGCAAACTAGTAAAATTATGCGGAAAAAATATAGGTCTATTCTTTTGAACTGAATTTCTTGCATGATTTTTATCATTTTTCTTTTTCTCTCCAGTCTCCATGTGGGAAAAAAAAAGAAAAAAAGATGAACTCTGTAAAAAGTTTAGCTAAAAAGAAGTCTCATGTTCTATCGCTATTTTGTACTTAAACGTAATTTAAAAAATATTTTACTACATATATAATTATCTTTTTATAGTTCTTTTAAATTATTTGCATATTAGTTTGGTTTTTCAATATTGGTTGATTTAATCAGAAGATTATAAGTTTTGATCATCAGAACATTTAGCTGCATTTCGCAATTTGCATTTATTGTACGTGTAATGTATATCTCTAAAAGGAATGCGAAATTGTATTTTACTCGATACGTATCTGAAAATCTACTCTTCCTACGAAAAGAAATAAATTTCAAAGAATCTATATATCGCCATTCTGCATATCTTTATCTTCTATCGTATAATTACTATTTTGCTCTTTTCTATAATTCTCTTAAATTATTTGCATGTTTGACTTTTTCAATATTGATATTGGTTGGTTTGATTCTGGTGGATTTGGTTCTCTAATCTTTATTAGAAAACATTCTTCACATCACCTAGTATATGTACAGGGTTGGCCATATTCGACGGAAAAATGTTTTTTTTTTCAATCATTGAAAACATCGTTACTCGATCTAACATCTCTTTCCCATGATTGAAAAAAAAAACATCTTTCCGTCGAATATGGCCAACCCTGTATTCCTAAAACGAATACGCATTTCCATTACTCCTCTACTAAAATAATTTCATTAATTTCAATTTATCTTTGGATTGTTTAAATTAAAAATGGGCATTTCATTAATTATTTTATTTCATTAATTATTATATTTTATATTTTAGTGCCAAAAAGTAATATTTGGAAGCATTTTATAAAAGATATGAATTTTAAAGGCGCAAAATGTAAAGTGCGAACAATTTATACAAACCTCCGGAAACACAACTAATTTACGATACCATTTACAGTGAAAGCATCCAGATATTTATACTATCGAAACGATAATTTCTGACACTTCTGATAGTTCTAACGTGTCACGAAAATGGAAAAAAATGATAATATTTCTAAAGTTTTATATAATTGTATATTTTGATAATTTACATAAAAAGGATAATTTATATAAAAATATCTTCTTTTTGTATATGAAAATAAACAAATGAAGATACTACATCTAAAGAAAGCTGTAATGAATTAGATGAACTTACGCTTCGTATCTCCACCATCTCCAACGCTGTCAACATTGTACGACATCATCGGTACATATGAATTCACTGATCGTTAAAACAGCCAAGACTAAAAGATATTTTTTTAAAACAAAAGTCATTTCTAAGTATGTAAGCTTTATCATTTCATAATAATAATATATCTTGTAATAATTTTATTTTCGAAAACTTATTATATTTTATTTATCTAGTGTTTATTTTTTGACATGCAAATAAAACTACGAATAATCTCTAATTTTTTATGTTAAAAACAATTGAGTAATGTTTTTTAAATGATCTCAGTTTCACTTCTTTATTAAAATTTATAATAAGAACGACTTTGTTTATTTTCAAACTGTAGGATCTAAAGCAGCGGAAATCACAAATAAACTAATATTTTTTATAACGAAGACAAATATTCCTTTATCTGTAGTGGAGAAAAAAAGAGTTCGAGATTTTTTATGAAATGCTTGAATCCATTATACATCATTCCGAGTAGAAAAACGATAACTTCTTTAATTGAGGAAAAATGTGTTTATTTATCAAACTTAATAAAAGAAAAATTATCAAATGTAAATGTTACGTCTTATAGACGCCACGATTCTTTTCTTTCAAAAGAATCGGATCCACGTCGCGACTATATTGGCGTCTGTGAGATTCGAATGGAGTCTTCTGATAACGGTCTGACAGAACTGAAAAGAGGGACCGGACAAGCTCCGCGAAAATTCGTAAATGCCAATCAACTCGGAAGGAATAACAACCTTAATGCAGGCCCGAAAAGTGACAAGATTGCAAAAGACATTATAAATGCACCGAAGTTACGCAATAAAAAAATCCAAGCTTTGTCGTCCCAGACTGACCAACAATTTCATCTTAAGAAAACAGGCGCCACGTCACGCTTAAAAAATTATAAAACGCATGGGATAACTTCCCACAGTAGCGTTATCTAAGATCGGACTCGCGATTGACAATGGTTGCCCTGCATACAAAACCAGTTGTGTACGGTAACCGTCTGTTTACCTAGCCATATTTTCCGCGAGGATAACAGAATTCGTCATCCGTCTGGAACAATCTTGCCTCTTTAAAGGAAAATATAAATCATTTCTTTTCTTCTCGAAACCCCTCTAACGATGCACTTTAGATTAACAACGAGAGAACGCTATAAAAATCATAAATTTCGCGTGACATTGCAACTAACTATTGCATGTTAGACAAAGGACACGGCCTTTTTTCGGGATATAAATAGAGATTCCATGAAAGCGTTAGCAGCAGAGCGTTAGTACGGAAATCAGACTACCTCAATTCACGTCAGTACGGAAATCAGACTACCTCAGTTCACGTCAGTCGCGTATTTTCACGTCATTGAATAAAAATTGTGGGCAACAATTGGGATCACCCAGTCACTGGCCGACTGTCCTTCTGGCGCTCTTCCGTGGATAGCGGGTCTACACTTTCACCAATATCTGCCCGAGATCTCGTGGATCAAGCAGCTAAATAGTAAGTCAGCCATTCCATTCGGTTATACACACATCGTATAAAGAACCCTGTATAAGAACGCACACATATGTGCGTGTGTACGTGCGTGGATAGGTGTGTATACGTGTGTGTGTATATATATATATATATATATATATATATATATATATATATATATATGTATACGCGAGTAACTTACATACATATATTTTTTTTTACTTTTCCGTTTAGTTATAGTATGCGCTCGTACATCAATTAAAAAATGAGAACGAACCCCTTATGTCAGAAGTGAACGGAACCGTCCACGTAGTCAAGTCGTGCCGTCACAACCGACCGATGACAGCTACTTCGAGATCTCGTACTCGCCAGTTTTAGACCAAACACAACCGCTAGACCTCACCTCTCCTCCTGTCATCGATCCTACTATCCAAGAAATCCTGGACTATTCCCCTTCTCCTCTCGAAGAACGATTCTCTCTCCCTCCTCTCTTAAACCTCTCTCTCCTAATCCCTCCGTATCAACCAGATCCCGTGCCGATCGACTGGGATCGGCTTTTTAGACTGTATTCTCCTCCTTTCAATGAAGGAGATAGAATAATTATAGTCTTCATTCCTGGAAATCCCATCCCTTATATCGTCCTATATAAACACCTCATTCCAATGTGCTGCTGCATCATCATCATCTCGTCTCTAATACTCAATAAACCCACGCACGCACGCACGCACGCACGCACGCACGCACGCACGCACGCACGCACGCACGCACGCACGCACGCACGCACGCACGCACGCACGCACGCACGCACGCACGCACGCACGCACGCACGCACGCACGCACGCACGCACGCACGCACGCACGCACGCACGCACGCACGCACGCACGCACGCACGCACGCACGCACGCACGCACGCACGCACGCACGCACGCACGCACGCACGCACGCACGCACGCACGCACGCACGCACGCACGCACGCACGCACGCACGCACGCACGCACGCACGCACGCACGCACGCACGCACGCACGCACGCACGCACGCACGCACGCACGCACGCACGCACGCACGCACGCACGCACGCACGCACGCACGCACGCACGCACGCACGCACGCACGCACGCACGCACGCACGCACGCACGCACGCACGCACGCACGCACGCACGCACGCACGCACGCACGCACGCACGCACGCACGCACGCACGCACGCACGCACGCACGCACGCACGCACGCACGCACGCACGCACGCACGCACGCACGCACGCACGCACGCACGCACGCACGCACGCACGCACGCACGCACGCACGCACGCACGCACGCACGCACGCACGCACGCACGCACGCACGCACGCACGCACGCACGCACGCACGCACGCACGCACGCACGCACGCACGCACGCACGCACGCACGCACGCACGCACGCACGCACGCACGCACGCACGCACGCACGCACGCACGCACGCACGCACGCACGCACGCACGCACGCACGCACGCACGCACGCACGCACGCACGCACGCACGCACGCACGCACGCACGCACGCACGCACGCACGCACGCACGCACGCACGCACGCACGCACGCACGCACGCACGCACGCAAGCACGCACGCACGCACGCACGCACGCACGCACGCACGCACGCACGCACGCACGCACGCACGCACGCACGCTCGCACGCACGCACGCACGCACGCACGCACGCACGCACGCACGCACGCACGCACGCACGCACGCACGCACGCACGCACGCACGCACGCACGCACGCACGCACGCACGCACGCACGCACGCACGCACGCACGCACGCACGCACGCACGCACGCACGCACGCACGCACGCACGCACGCACGCACGCACGCACGCACGCACGCACGCACGCACGCACGCACGCACGCACGCCCGCACGCACGCACGCACGCACGCACGCACGCACGCACGCACGCACGCACGCACGCACGCACGCACGCACGCACGCACGCACGCACGCACGCACGCACGCACGCACGCACGCACGCACGCACGCACGCACGCACGCACGCACGCACGCACGCACGCACGCACGCACGCACGCACGCACGCACGCACGCACGCACGCACGCACGCACGCACGCACGCACGCACGCACGCACGCACGCACGCACGCACGCACGCACGCACGCACGCACGCACGCACGCACGCACGCACGCACGCACGCACGCACGCACGCACGCACGCACGCATCTCCATAATTAAATTTTAACTTTTTTACCATAAACAAATAAATTGTAATTACACTAATAATGATAAGTTTTTTTCTTATATATTTATATAAATATGTATATTCTCTATAACTTTAATTTTTTTTTTAAATAAATGTAAGTCATTATTATAAATGAATGATGATTGTCAAGTTCTATTTATTTGAATTATCACTCGTATTCTTTTCCTCCTAAACACCTGAGATCGTACGAGCGATAATTCAATGCATGGCTATTGACTTTGAGTAAGATTACTAGCTGTCGAATAACGTTATGTAAAACGCGACAAAGTGCCGTCAATCGAAACGGTTACAATATATTTATATGAAAAAGAGGAAAGAGAAATATAATTGGGAAAGGAACGAGAGACAAATGTACGGCTCATTATTGTGTCATGTATTTCCTTTCACATCAAGTGCACTGTTACCAATATCGTTTTACAACTTTTCATACAAAAGAATGATTCAATGATGAGCGCTGTCGCAAAATTTAGTGCACATTCTTGTGAGTTCTACTCTCTGAGATTGACTTTTGATAGCGAAACTTGAGAGTGATCTCTCTTGATCTTAATCTCGTACGCGTGTCAATTATTCTGATCACTTCATTATCAGTACACATAATATCTCAGATAGATGTTTCAGCGTAATCCACCTTGTTTCTCTCCTTCGTATGAATATCATACAAAAGACTAAGACTATATATATGCAAATGTTTCTTATAATTAATTTCATTATCATGTAACGTTAATGCAATATATGGCGGTATGTTCCGCGTGTTACCTTCGTTAATTTACAAAATTTGAGCCTATCGATAATCGACCAACACGGAGACGGCGGTAACCCCTTCCAGTAAAAAAAAGCCATTTGATCACGTCTACGGATTATAGAGTTACAATAGGAAAAAGTCTCTTATGGCGAATTCACACATGCACTGATTCGTCTCTGGTGCTAATACGATGTGAATGCAAAAACACTTTGGTGCTATACCAAACTGCACTATCAGAAACGTCAATGCAACTTCTTGAACTCGATCAGTTTTTCCGGTTCAGTTGGTCCAAATATAAATTCAGCACTACACTGGATCAGTTTTTATTTGCCGAATATGACAATCTGAACTGATACACGGAAAAAAATATTTGGTTGAATTAACTGGAATTCTGGTGGAAAATGAACGAGCCAGAAATCTACTAGATTTCTGATTAAATCTACTAAATGTTGGTTATTTCAATTACAATTTTAATAGATTTAAACAGAAATCTTGTAAATTTAACTAGAATTCTGGATCGTTCATTTTCCACCAGAATTCTAGTTAATTCAACAAAACATTTTTTTCTGTGTACAGTGCGCACAAATCGAATATATGGCTCTGAAAAAGTTTGCACTCAGTGCATACTAGTACAGTCTGCCGAATCCGCTATTAGATTCGCATAAAAAAGAAATAACAATTTCAATCGCGGTCACGGTTATTCTATACTCGATATAGATGCAACGTAAATGTCATAAATTTGTAATAATTATAATGTAAATCGTGTTGTAACTCGATGCATGCCGTTGTTCTCAGAATGAATTATTATTACGATAGCATCAATGCGATGTAATCTTCGATAATATTTTCCACATTGAATTATATAATTATATAATTTTATTCTCATATTTTTAACCACCGTCTCCTGTGATCTTCCTTGCGGATATCTTCATATATCCAATTTTATCAACGTAGATTAACTTTAACCAATTCACTGGTAATGATATCTAGTAATCATATCTGGGCGAAAAAAGTGCCATAACAATATGCTTTTTGACTTTTATAGATAAAAAAACTCTTATAGATAAATTTCCATGTAAAACACGAAATTATTCCTTTCATCAGTTTCAGGAAAAACATTGATTTTGTCCACCAATGAAATGATTAATCTCAGTTTAATTTATTCTATCTCCTTTTTAACTCGTAGAAAAAGGTAAAAAATAAATTAAAGTCTCAAAGATTAAAATTAATCTACATTGATAGAGACGGTTCTTAGATACACGTCACGCATATCTTCACAGGGCACGCACCTCTGCATTCGTGCAACACGTTCCAGCCGATAATGATGCATGTAACAACTCTTACATTTAAAATCTCGAAATATCACTTGGAAGGAAATATCTTGAATCATAAAAAATTAAATGTACAATTATTTAATTAGATTTTTTTCGCATGCTTACAATTTTTTATTAAGAAATTTAAGACAAAGCATCATATGGATCTAAATTCAAAAATAAAAATAATTTGACTTAAAGAATAATGTGTTCAGCGATTACTATAATTGATTAATGTTAATATTATTATACATATTCTATCTTCATCAAATAGTAGGAAAGATCGGGACATTGTTGGCACAGTTTCCACAATTTCGCCATTTAATTTTTAAAACAACTAATTATGATTATAAGGTGGTTGTTTAGTAAAGTACCAAAAATTTTGGATGTTTCACCAGAGCCATCCAAAATCAATATCTGCATAATTCAGACAAAATATTAAAATTTTGTATCATAATGAAATAATACAAGACATATGACCCAGATAATCAAGCGTGATTTAGCAAACTGATGCATTGTATGAATTGTCTTATATTTATTAGGTGTTGGAATTAATTCGTAGCGTTTTACAAGTGATGGGAAGTACTTTCATTAATGTATTTTTTAATGCTCATGTGAAATAAATAACATTCTTTCATTAAAAAACGCTACGAATTAATTCCAACACCTAATAGTATACATTTGCTAACATAAAAATAGTATACGTTACAATATGATTGCTTATGCATGCAATCAGTTGACGAAATTTCAAAAACAAACGGTCAGCAATAGCGTTATGCTGTCGACAAGATAACAGCAACATAACAGCAAAGAATGATTAATCATTCCATCCTTAGAATTATGACGAAAATATAATAACAGCAACAAAATAACATATATAACGGTATCCATTTGTTGTTGCATATATGTCTTCAAGTCATAAAGTTTTTTTAATCGAT